>NW_027070061.1:204606-208938 GCF_002906115.3 Quercus suber
AAGAATTGAAAAGTTTATTTGAGTTGTCTCAATGGTTAGTGAGAACTAGAAAGTCAGAACACTACAAACTTGTTTATAGAATGGTGAGACTTGTGCTTACTCTTCCAGTTTCTACTGCTACTAGAGAGCGAGCATTTTCAGCTATGAAAATTGTCAAAACTAACTTTCAAACCAAAATGGAAGATGATTTTTTGACGAACTCTTTGATGTTATACATTGAAAAGGATATAGCTTCGACATTTAGTTTGGATTCAATCGTAGATGATTTTGAAGATTTGAAAGAGCGTCGAGTTCCCTTTTCATAGATGATTGTATAAAGAAACAATAGTGTTTCATGTCTTTTGTTTTTGTTAGTAGATGATTGTATCTTAATATATTAAGAAATAATGATTTTTGAGTATTTTTCTTGGTTGATAGTTTATTAATATTATATGGATGCATATTTGAATTTTTTTTTTGCTTATCTCCGGCCCCCCCAACTTAAAATCCTACATCCGTCCCTGGTCGCAACTCTGTTCTTGTTCTTTTGTTTTTGTTTTTGTTTTTTTTCATATTTATAATAAAGATGATTTATTTATAAACTAAGGAGCACTATTCCTTTTTCTTGAGTTGTGCGTGTGGCTCTTGTTTTGTGTGTTCTGACATCTCATGTGAACTTATTAAATTAAGTGCCAAACAATTGTTGAATTTCAAATACATACTCCTTTATTAGCTCACCCTCAAAAAACATACTCCTTTATTAGCAGCCACTCAATCTCCTTCTTTTTTCTTTTCTTTTTTTTCTTTTTTTTTTTTTTTTTTGAGAAGAGCCACTCACGATGTTAAGAAAGAAATTTTGTGTTTTTTTTTTTGAATTATTTAAATTCATTTATTATTATTACCATTTAGTGCATTGGCTTGTTGGCTTCATTATTATATTATTAGTTAATAGGTTGACATTTGAGCAAGAAATAAACATATTTAGTGAAATATGCTTTTAAATTAAGGATTCTATATAAACATTTATAAGTAAATATATAGAGTACCGAAATAATCTGTATTTCTAACTAAAATAAAATGGTGTTGCTTACACTACTATTAATTACTCGCAATGGAGAAATTATATGGCTCTCATCCCTATTTAAATCTTTTAATTTTTTTTCTTTAAGGGTTTGTTTGATACTACTTAGAATCTGTTTGGATACCACTTATTGTTAAAATTGAAAATACTATAGCGAATAATTTTTAAATGTGCAATAGTGCCGTGGGACCCAGTTTTAAGTTAGATTTGCTTTTTTCGGTACTTCTGGGTCTCGTAAACAGTGCACGGATGCAGCTAAAAAAACGCAGACGCGCGTCTGTCGCTACACAAACCCAGCTTTCTACTGAAAACTGAAAACACTGTAGCAAAATAATTCCTAAATATGTAAATAGTGCCATGGGACCTAATTTTAAAGTTAAATTACATTTTTCTATATTTGGGTAAAAAAAAAAAAAAAAGAAAAAAAAGAAAAGAAAAAAGAAGGAGATTGAGTGGCTGCTAATAAAGGAGTATGTTTTTTGAGGGTGAGCTAATAAAGGAGTATGTATTTGAAATTCAACAATTGTTTGGCACTTAATTTAATAAGTTCACATGAGATGTCAGAACACACGAAACAAGAGCCACACGCACAACTCAAGAAAAAGGAATAGTGCTCCTTAGTTTATAAATAAATCATCTTTATTATAAATATGAAAAAAAACAAAAACAAAAACAAAAACAAAAACAAAAGAACAAGAACAGAGTTGCGACCAGGGACGGATGTAGGATTTTAAGTTGGGGGGGCCGGAGATAAGCAAAAAAAAAATTCAAATACGCATCCATATAATATTAATAAACTATCAACCAAGAAAAATACTCAAAAATCATTATTTCTTAATATATTAAGATACAATCATCTACTAACAAAAACAAAAGACATGAAACACTATTGTTTCTTTATACAATCATCTATGAAAAGGGAACTCGACGCTCTTTCAAATCTTCAAAATCATCTACGATTGAATCCAAACTAAATGTCGAAGCTATATCCTTTTCAATGTATAACATCAAAGAGTTTGTCAAAAAATCATCTTCCATTTTGGTTTGAAAGTTAGTTTTGACAATTTTCATAGCTGAAAATGCTCGCTCTCTAGTAGCAGTAGAAACTGGAAGAGTAAGCACAAGTCTCACCATTCTATAAACAAGTTTGTAGTGTTTTGACTTTCTAGTTCTCACTAACCATTGAGACAACTCAAATAAACTTTTCAATTCTTTGAACTCTAGATCCTGGACTACATTATGCTCAAAATGATAAAACTTCTTCTTCAACACTTGTTTGTCAAAATCTGTGAAATCTTGTAGATAGAAAATTTCTACCAACAAACAAAGATCACTACTTCTGAAAGATTTTAATGCCTCTCGAGGTTTTAAAGCTAAGCTAAGCCTAAGTAACTCCATTGCATCTTCATCAAACCGATAATTTAGTTCTTGTAGTTGAGAATCTATTGTAGCATAAAAATTATTTACTCAATAATGATGCTCAATTGTAACGTTATCTTGTTGATTACGAGCTCGACCTCGCCTCAGAACATAACGAGCATTCATATCCAGGACATCAATGCAATGCTTCTCACAAAATGATATCACAGTGGTGAGTAAGCCATCCCATCCATCATCTCTAAATTTTTTGACAAGTGTTTTAGTAGATGAAACTAAATGCATGGCATTTAAAATGTCTTGAGATTGGCTTTGCAAAGCTTGACAAAGTTTATCAGTGATCTCCATAGTTTCCTTCTCAAGATGCAAGATGAAGACAAATTCAAATGAAGTTAAACCCTCATAAGCTGACTCTGCTTCTGCCCGATGTTCTCCATCAATTGCATCATCAATTATATTTTGTAAAACTTCAACAGTTGAAGTAAACATATACCGAAGCGCTCAAAATTGCCTTGGGAGGTGAAAAGACTTAGGTGCTACGAAAGACAAGACCTGACAAGCCGTGACAAAGACCCGAGGACATCAAATCCTCATCTCCGTTAGAGGATCCGGACAGCAGAATTTTGAGGGCTATTGTGGGGCAGAGAATTTGGCAACCCCAGCCCATTTTATACTGAGCCCAAGGCCCATGCCGAGGAAGAAGGAATGTCCAAGGACGAACAAAGAAAGCCCAAATTGCCGAGGAGCATAGCTGAGGATAATCCTATCCTCGGTCAACCAAGATCATCGAAGGGAAGAGCACACACCATTAAAGGTAGCCTCCCAAAGTATTCCAAAAGAATGACGAGTACGATGGACCAGTCATGAGAGCATGGTAGAGGAGTAATTCAAGGAGAAACTGTCACCCCCGCATTAAATGCCCCAACTAACGTTCTAAGCGCATTGATGAGGAAATGACTCCTGAACAGTGCTACCTCAGTTACCACAGCTCACAGAACGCCAGAGAGGGCGCCTAATGGGACAGACACTCAAGTATAGGCTTGGACAATCAACAAGTAGAAGATTAAGATTGTTTAAAGAGGACTATATAGTTGGAGAAACCACCATAGAGAGGTGGGGAGGGGGGGGGCGCTGGAAAAAGGGAGAGAAAGCATTATAGCGATCTCAAGAACTCCGTAACATTGTCACCCAACATATATATAAGAGTAGAGCTCCTCGGATTGTGCCGAGGACAAACTTCCCCTGATAAACTTAGCTCATTTCTGTTTGATCAACATAAAAACCTATTTTAACTGTTACCCCTCACTAAAGCCTAGCTTTTCAGCCCACTCTCTACAAATTTATTGTATTGGGTTCACTGGACCTAGATCCCATTCATTTTTGGGCTTAGTCCGAAAATCAAGACCCTACAATTGCTAAGATTAATTATGGTTGTTAAATGTTATTTAATAATTATTGCTTATGTTCCTAAAAAATTTATTGCTTACAATTCTTTAATTTATTATTAATTATTAGTTTTTATCTTCACTTTTTTCTATTCATTTATTTCAATTCAACTAAACTTTGACAACTTGGTCTTTATAATTCATTAAGCAAAATTTTTGTTGTGCCTTATGCATTACTTTATTAAGAGTTAACACAACAATACTATCATTAAAAAAAAAATTGTCTTCACTTCCTATTGTCCCACACCTCACTTCCACTACCTCACATTTAATTATCTTTTAGTTTCTACTCTTTTCTATTCACTTAATTGTCTTTTTGTAAGATTTAAGATCAACAAATTACTATTTTTTTTTTGGTTGGGCTTGCTATTTTTCTAGATTTTAGATTAAATTGATTTGTTGTTGGTTTTTTTTTTTTTTTTTTTTTTTTTTTTTTTTTAAACTGGGCAA
>NW_027070061.1:215033-243818 GCF_002906115.3 Quercus suber
TTTTTTTTATTTAATTTTTTTTTTTTTTTTTTTTTTTTTTTTTTTTTTTTTCTATTTATTTAAACTGGCCAAGATAAAGGTAGGTGTTGAATCAATTCGTTGTTGGACTTTTTTAGGGTGGTCATAACAAATATTTTTTTTAAATATTAATTTTTTTTTCCAACTTATGGGTTCATTGAATCCCTTGAATAACATGTGGTGCTGCGACTGACAACATGGGAAAACAACTAGCGAGGATGGCAATGGGAGCTTTTTGCCGCTAGCTTCTTCCTTTTTCTTCAAGTTTTTTGTACCGCCTGATTTTCATTTTTTGGCAGAGATATTCGATATTTGCGGGTATGTTTGGTATAGTCCAGTATTATAAGTAGTCCAATTTAAGGGTTTTTTGTACTGGTTCTCTTGTTAGTAGATGAATTTTGGTTGTACCAGTCAATATGGTATGGAATTAACTCCATTGGATCATTTCTCTTATTTTGTATCATCATATAATAATAGTGTTAGCTCATAAATAGGAATGGGAAAAGTTAATGAATACCCCTAAGAGTATTTTTAGAAACCTTTCATGAAAAAAAAAAAATCAATTAATTTCTTTGACAATTTTTTATATATTTTTTAAATGGTTTATTAATAATTGTTTTAAGAACACTTGCTAACAAGACCCATTAGAAATTAGTGGACATATGGCATATTTTGATTTGTTGAACATATAGGTTTACACGTGCATGGGGGATGATATAATATTTTTCTATTTCTCTCTCGTGCGCATTACTAATATATCACATCCAATTTTTCTTTTTTCTTTTTTCTTTTTTAAGGTCATAATATCACTTCCAATTATCATACAGGTTAACTTCAATTTACAATTAAACATACAAATGAGAAGTCTATATGTGCATGGGAGATGCAATAATATTTTCCATATATCAGTTACACTCATAATAGGCATCAAATTATCAAGTTTAAAAAATTGAATGCTACTTTATATATATATATATATTGAAAAATTGAATGCTACATTTTTGTTTTTTATTTATTTTATTACATTGAAGTAGGCTATTCACAAAGATGAATCCTACTTTGGTGTGATTTACAGATGCAAACTATCTAACAAATGGCTACTTGGAAACTACAATCGATTGGATTCCTGGGATGAAAAATATTCGTCTTAAGGATTTTCCAAGTTTTGTTAGAACTACAGATGAGAATGACATCATGCTCAACTTCAAAATCCACGAAACTGAGAGAGCTTTAAGAGCTTCAGCTGTTATTATGAACACATTTGACCCATTTGAACAAGAAGCATTGGATGCTCTATCTTCCATGCTTCCTCGTATATACACCGTTGGACCACTTATGTTGCTGGTTGATCAAATTAGGGACGATAAGTTGAAATCAATTGGTTCCAATCTATGGAAAGAAGAACCGGGCTGTGTGGAATGGTTAAATTCAAAAGAACCCAACTCGGTAGTATATGTAAATTATGGTAGTATAACTATCATGACACCTCCCCAACTCATTGAGTTTGCTTGGGGGTTAGTAAATAGTGAAAAAACCCTTCTTATCGATTATAAGGCCTGATCTTGTGGGAGGCAATTCAGCTATTGTTCATTCTGAATTTGTTACCAAAACTAAAGATAGAGGTATTTTAGCAAGTTGGTGTCATCAAGAACAAATCCTAAAGCACCCATCAATAGGGTGTTTTTTAACACATAGTGGGTGGAATTCAATGCTTGAGAGCGTGTGTTGTGGAGTTCCAATGATCTCTTGGCCTTTTTTTGCTGAGCAACTGACAAATTGTCGATATTGTTGTGTTGAGTGGGGCATTGGGATAGAGATAGGTAATAATGTTCAAAGAGATGAAGCCTGCGTTTGGATTCGGCGTTAAGTTGCGTTGCGTTTCTGAAACTGCGTTTTCTCTCTAAATTTTCAGCAACTTTCAGTAACAATAAGTTGTATCCAAACGGACCCGAAGTGAAGAAACTTGTTAGAGGATGCTACCAAACCTAGCGGTTCTTCTTACCAAAACATGGATAAATTGATTTCCGAAGTTCTCTTAGCTAGAAATGTTTGAACCAAACGAAGAAGACTTTCTAGTTTTCAATGTTCTTGCACTCTCGGTTTCATCTGCTACATCTAATCATTATAAATATTTATATAAAATCTAGTCCCATTTTTATTGCAATAAATTCCAATTAATTGTGTAATTTGATTAAATCAATATTCTATTTTGTAATTGTGTGTGTAAATATTGTACTCTTTGTGATCCATTTTACTTTTGTTATGACATTTAGATTTTTGTGCATTTCGTAGAAATTTTCTACATAATCAAGGAATTTTATTTCTTCCCGAATTTTACTCATGAATTCTTTCCATTTAGTGAATATTTCTTTTTTCTGATCTTTACTGTGTGTATTTCTATAATTTTCTCCCTGTTGTATTTTCTTCTGAATCAAATTTATCTTCTAACTTTTTTAAAGTTGAATTTAAATTCTTTATGAATGGTTAGAAATTAGGGATTTATAGATGCTTCTAGACCTTTTTGTATTGGTGAGTTTTGTCCTTCTTCTTCAAACAATCTTAAGTTTACTGAATAGCATGGTATACAAACTTGTAATTCAATTTGTAGTCCTTTTAATTTTAAATCTTGATCTCTTCTTAAAGGTTCTGTTTATACAGGCGTGGTACAAGTTGTGCGTGAATGAATTGATCTTTCTTTCATCATTAGTAGTGATCTTGATCTCTGCTCATCAAAACTTATTCTGACTGTACCATTAAGTTATTGTTGAATGTAATCTATATATTTCTTTGGATGGATATTTAGGAATATTCCAATCATTTAAACCTATGTTTTTATCTTGAAGTTGATATTTTTCTTCATTTACTATGTCAGGTATTGTACGTAATGATGGTTGCGATGACCTAGAACTTACTGAAGGCTTAGATCGATCTGAAAACTCTTTTCATTTTTAGAATCTGATTATCTGAGATTTTTCAAGTTGTCTTAAAATATATTCTTTCAATTACTTTGTTTTGTTATTTTAATTTAATATGGTTATTAACACGTACCCTCTCATTCACTTTCGCTCAGGCCTCACCTTTGGAATTATCGTTTGGGATTGGGTATTCTTGTTCAGGTGGTTTTAATCCATACTAAACTTGAAAATCTTCTCAAAAATGCATTTAGGAATAGAGTAGACTGGTCCAAAACAAATGAATTAACTAGAATAAGTCTAGAATCAAAACTACCAACAAATGAAATGGCTCTGAGACCAATGAGGTAGCGGATTGTAACATTATGTTTACTTTAAAGTAGAACGTAAAATATTAACTTAAAGTAGAATGTAAAACTTAAAGTAAAATGTAAACCATGAATGTGCAAAACTGCAAATTCCTTGTTTTGATGAAGAAGTATTTTTTTACCATGCTTGCGTGGATGTAGTCATTGTAACAAAATTGAACAACTTGATTTTTTTGGATTTTCAACTTCTAAAATATCAGATGGGTGAGTTCCCCATTCTTGAATTTAAATAATCCTTTTGATAAAGATATTGTGGTAGATTATTTTGGAAGCTTTTTTTTTTCTTTTCTTTTTTTTTTTTTTGAGTAAATGTTACAAATAGATTCAGCCATTCAGGGTAGAAAATGATTTCTGCATATATAGAACCTTATTGACTTTAGTTGGATGGGTTGGAAAATAATTTTTTGTAAGATGGCAAGTTATTTTAAGTATTTTCGATTTTGAAATTGAATACATTAAAAGGCAGCCAAAATTCAATCCCTGATTATCTTATCCATGAATTTATGCAAAGTAAAGATGTTAGATAAAAAAAATCCAAGAAGTCCTCAAAAGCAAGACTTAGTAAACCAAAAGTACCTAAGCTTATTTCCCCAAAGGACTTATAATTAAAGGTGTTTTTTTATTATTATTATTTTCATTTGTATGTTTCAAGTCTTGCTTACAAGTAAAATGATTTTTTTTTTTTTTTTTTGCAAAATCTTTGTGACGGTTTCATGATACTCTCACAAAGTATGTGCTCGAGAGTCGAGAGGAGTAAAGACTTAAGGCCATGTTAAAGAAGAGAAGAAAAAAAAAAACTGTCAAATAAGTAATAACTTATCATGCACAAAGTTGAACCAAATACCAAAATCAATCAATGGCAATTCTACAAATAGCTTCAGGGGCTCAAATCCAACAAAATATTAGCTTGGACCTCGAAGAAAACAACCAAAATGAAAGGGGCTTTAGGTTTAAAGTTTCATATATAATGAGGGAAGGTGATTGATAATGATATTGCTTTTGAATGGAATTAGTTTATGCTACCATTTTTAGGTTGCAGCTTGTTTTGTGTTAGCATTTTTGGACATTTTATGCTAACAAACGTAACCCATTACATTGTGTCGGATTGCTGCTCCAGTTAATGGGAATTTTTGGAATCTCACAGCAAACTCTATTGCTGTCGGGCTAATTGTGAAGTCTTTAATTAACCAAAGAACATGAAAAAAGGGGTTAAATGACATGTAGAGAAAATAACATAGTGGAAGAAGAGGAAAATACTGTGGAAGAAATAAGTAGTTGACAGCTTCGAAGCATTTTTTTATTGCGCTGAAAAACATGTCAAAATTAACAACCTAGTTTCCTAACTAATTGCATTGCCCCATTAAAAGTGCTTATAAATCCCAAAATTTTCAAGAGGCCTTAAAGTGGCTATGAGGAGACTTGGTTTTGGGATTGGCGACGTAACTTGTGAAATTGAAAGCTAGTAAGGAGAAATGATTGGTGGACTTGGTTCCTAGCAGGAGCTAGGAGTTCAGATACATCTACGTTACATAGCTTGGAGGGTTTTGTAAGTGTAATGTATTACAACTATTCTCACTAGTGGATTCATTGGTGCCATAGGCCCAGAGAGCTTTTTACTGGTTTTGAGTTTTCTCTTTGTAAATACATCTTCATGTTTGGGTGTTTGTGTGTGTGTGTGTGTTTGTAAAATTTGCTGTTATTTGATGTGTAAATCCATACATTAAGGGTTAGTTTGGTTGGAGGGGTGGAAAATGAGAGGATAGAAAATGGGGAGATGATAAAAAAGTATTTATTTTTTCATTTTGGTGTTTGGTTTGAGAGTAGAAAAATAGAGGTATAGAAAATATAGTTTGTATAAATTTATTTTCATGTTCTTAATAGATAAAAAAAAAGTAACAAATAAGAAAAAAAAAATACGGATGAACAAAAAATAAAAGCACCAAAAGTACAGAAAAGGACAGAAAAAACTAAAGAAGCAAATTTAAAAAAAAAAAAAAAGGACAAAAAAAAAAAAACGATTGCGAGGCGATAGCTAGCGAAGCAATCCCATTTCGCGATTTGGAGGTAGATTGAGATGTACCGTGGCAAAGCTTGCGAGTCTTCTTTCGAATACATGAGAAGCTTGCAATCATAGCTACCAACCTCAAAGTACTTGCTCCACAGAACGCAGACCCATGACCCAGACCCACAAAATCGTCGGAGCACATCAGACCACGACCCACGACATCGGCGGAGCACAATCATGTGCAGAGCACACTCATCGGCGAACCACATCGGCGAAGCACAGAGAGAGAAGAGAGAAGAAAGAACTGTAGAGGGAAGAGAAAGATAGAAGAGAGAGAGAGCTTGAGGTGAATAAAACTAATTTTTGTTTTACAATTGTAGCTACAGTGTGGTCTCAAATATGAGATTGCACTGTAACTTGAATCTTAAAATTAAGATTTGGCCGGTTTGATGGAGTGTGTTTTTATCTCAAAAATGCTAAAAAAATAGGATTTTTAGCATTTGAGAGGTTCAATGAGAATGCTCTAAGAAGCTTGATTATTATTTTTTATTGGATAATATATATATTTTAACAAGTTAAATAAAAAATAAAAGTTAAAATATCAAATGTGTTATAAAATAATATAATATAAATGATAAAATAATTTTTAAGATTATAAAAAATATAGAAATTAGATATGAGTACTTTAACCACCCTTTTTTGTTTGGCTTCCAACTTTGTTATGTGTGTCAAAAGTTGTGGACAGTAATCAAGTTTTTTATGCCTATATTACACAGGAAACTGTAGTGGAGTACTAGGGTTGCTTTTTCAAGGGTTATTTTTTTCAATAAAATTTTCAAATCTTTTTTTTGATTTATTTATCTTATTGTATTTATAACTTTAAAACTTCTTTGTATTAAACGGAAGCATACTTTTGATGGAAGAGATTGAAAAGTTGAAAGATAGAAAATAGAGAAATGATGAAAAATAGAAAGATAAAAGAAATTTTAGTTTCCTTTATTTGTGTTTGGTTAAGACTTAGAAAATAGAAAAGTTAAAGAATAAAAAATATAGTTTATATAAATTTACTCACATTTCCTTATTATATAAAGAAAGTAATAAATTATATTTTTATAAAAAATTTAAAATATTAGGTATATTAATAATATAATATAAACAATAAAGTAATTTTAAAAATGATAAAATAGAATTATATATATATATATATATATATCATATATAAATGCTCCAACCAAACCATTTTTGTTTGGCTTCCAACTTTGTTATATGTGTCAAAATAAACCTGTCAAAAGGTATGGACAGTAAATCAGTAATCAAAGTTTTTTATGCCTATATTATACGGGAAACTGTAGTGTAGTACAAGGGTTGCTTTCTCAAAGGGTTGTTTTTCCAATAAAATTTTCAAATCTTTTTTTAATTTATTTATCTTATTGTATTTATAACTTTAAAACTTCATTCTATTAAACGAAGCATAATTTGGTTAGAGAGATTGAAAAGTAGTAGGATAAAAAATAGAGAAATGATGAAAATAGAAAAGATAAAAGAGATTTTAGCTTTCTTTATTTATGTTTGGTTAGGAGATAGAAAAGTTAAGGAATGAAAAATGTAATTTATATAAATTTAGTCATATTCTCTTATTAAATAAAAAAAAAGTAATAAACTATATTTTATTAAAAAAAAAGTCATGTTTGGAAATAGAACGTTGCACAATTCCTTAAAAAAAAAAAAAAAAAAAAAAAAAAAAAAAAAAAACTTTGCACAGCACAGTATTAGACAACAAAGAAAAAAAAAAGTGAGAAGAAGAAGTGAAGAACGTTGCAAGACATTTTTGTCCAAATAATTGGTCCATTTTTCTGCCAATTTTATTTATATTTAGAAAAATTTTTTGGTAGGCTTGAGGAGAAAACACTTGAGTCTTACTATCTTTTCTCCTCTCCCCCTCTTAACCAAACACTCTCCAAAAAGTTTTTCCTCCTTAGTTTTTTTTATTTTTTTATTTTTTTTTAAATCTTCCCTAAAATCCACTCTATCAAATACATAGTTAATAATAATGCAATCAGCCTTACAAGTAATAGTTTTCAAATCAATCCAATTTGTCTAATAACAATATTGTAACATAATGTGCCCCTAATTTAATCAATATTTAGACCACAAACCTTGGACAAATGCATAAAACCTTTTTATAATTTTTATTTAAAATGTCAAAAGCTTCTATCATCTAAATTTAAGGTTTATGCATTTGCCAATTAGGTATATGTGTTTATCAATCAACTAAATAGTCAAGAGTACAATGAGACCTAACATTAGAAAAGGAATACAAACAGGGGCGGAGCTAGAAATTTATCTTTGGGGGAGGGGGCAGTCAAGACTAAATAATCATATTGATTCACAAAAAATATATATGTGCCTATTTATGTATGTATGACCCACTCATCAATGCTCTAATGAATTTTTGTAAAGAGATTGAAGAGAGTTAGTGTAAGGCTATGAAAACATTTGCACTGAGTGATGAATTCTTTTGAAAGGGATTGAAAAGTAGAACATTGGAAAATACATATTAAAAAGAGAAGCTAATAGTAAAAGTGAGTAAAACTGTAAAACTTATAAAAGTTGTGGGCTTGTTGATGTGCTGGAGGGAGGAGAGATGAAAAAAAAAAAAAAAGGTAATTAAGTAAATATGTTAAAAGAAGTGGGAATGTTGTAGCTGACAAATTGGCAAAGCTAGTCGAGTTCTCCCATAGTTAGGTTTCGTATGATGACATACCCTATGATGTGCAACAACTTGTACTGGTGGACAATAGTTTCCATTAAGTTTGAATGAAGTTTTGTCTTGTTTCCAAAAAAAAAAAAAAAAAGGAGAAGAAAAAGAAAAAAGAAAAGAAGTAAATATGAATGAAACAATAAGGACACATGGGGCCAGCTCTTACATCGATTTTGTATAACCTATTTTTTAGTAGCTATAATAAATTTTTGAGCAGTTTTAGGTGGCCATGGCCCCCATTGTAAACGTAGCACCACCCTTGAATACAAAAATAACATTGAAGTCATTATTTAAGAATAAAAAGAAAAGAAGAAGAAAAGAAAGGTACTTGAGAAAGTAAGACTTTTTAAATTAAAAAAAAAAAAAAGTTTATACCCTAGTTATGGCTAACTACCAATTTTAAGGTTACTTACATAATTAAGCTCAATTAATTATTACCTTTTGATTTAGCCATTGTTTGGGAGAATGGAATAGAAAAATAACAAAATAATTTTAGAATATTTTTCTCTTCCCTTATTTGGGAGTTTTAATGAAAGGAATGAAAAGTCTATTATCTTATTTGAGAGATTAAATGAGAAGAAATAAAATGGATAGTAAGGAACATTCATTCTTCTATATTCTCTTAAAACCTTAAATTTTTCATTCCTCCCAAAATTGAGAGGAATTGAAGAGAATGAAATTAGATTTAATGAATTTTTTTACTAAAACTCTCAAAATACCTCTAAATGCAAATATAACAAACTAGATAGCAGACTTTGCTAGAAACAAGGGAACAATTTTAGTAGGGTCTAGGGTTGTGGTCTAAGTTGGTGCTATGTACCTCTTGTTTGGGGCTCTTGCTCTCTGTTGTTTCTATTTGTTTTTCTATTATTTTTGTATGCATTGTGCTCTAGTTCTCTTCTTGTTGAATGATTTCAGTTTTCTCTAAAAAAAAAAAATCTATATGTTCAGCCTTTTATTTTAAAATAAAGGTCTAATAGTAATATTGTCATAAAATAATTTCATTCCTTTCCTTCTATGTTATTCTCAAATAAGGTTACTTACATTTTACTTATTTCCATTCATTTATTTTAAAACATCTAAACACGGTTACTTAATTCTATTCCATATTTCCATTCATTTCCTTTCCATTCATTTTCCCTACTTAAATACATTCAATTTCATTCGATTCCCTTATGAACTCCCAAACGAAGCCTTAGGGTATGTTTGGTTGGAGGTAAAATAGGGAGTATTAAAAAAAAAAAAAAAAANGCGTTCTGTGGAGCAAGTACTTTGAGGTTGGCAGCTATGATTGCAAGCTTCTCGTGTATTCGAAAGAAGACTCGCAAGCTTTGCCACGGTACATCTCAATCTACCTCCAAATCGCGAAATGGGATTGCTTCGCTAGCTATCGCCTCGCAATCACGAATTTCCATGACGATTCAAAGACTATTCACCGTGATTCCTGGCACAGATGCGGGGCAGTGGGTTTTGGCTGGGGAGATCGAGGTGGTGGGTTTTGGTTGGGGTTGAGAATGAGGTGGGTGGGTGGTGACTGAGGTGGGTTGCTATGGCTGAGGTGTGGGTCTTGGGTTTGATGGGATTTGCTTGTTGTGGGTCTTGGGTTTGTGGGTTTTGTTTGCCGCTCTATCCTCCGCCTCCCTCTCTTTCTCTCACGGTGAGGCTTCTCTCTCTTAAGTTTAGTTTAGTTTTTGTTGTTGTTGTTGTTGTTTTTTTTTTTTCTTTTTCTTTTGGGGCTCTGGGGTTGATTTTTGGATGGATGCTGATTGTGGTGGCAGTGGGTTGGCCATGGGTCTGGGTTTGTGGTGATGTGCGCAGGGGTGGGTAATGACCATATGTATAGTTTAAACCAAAATGTTAGATTGACATATCTGTTTTTATGGGGTGCAATGAGGATCAAATGATATCCATATACAAAGAAGTTTTTTTTGGTGCAAAAAAGTTCCAAGAAAGTTGCTTGTACAGCAGTTTGACATGCAATTATTATGATATTCCTCCCATCAATGCAATTATTATGATACCCACCCCTGCGCACATCACCACAAATCATTGACGCTTTTTTTTTTTTTTCCCCTCTATTTTGGCAGCGCCATTGCCGAAATAGAGGGGGAAAAAAAAATAATTTTCCCTCCTATTTTAGTAATGCCATTGCCACAAATCATTGACATAATTTTTTTTTCCCTTCTATTTCGGCAATGATATTGCCGTAAATCAATTGTCACAAATTTTTTTAAAAACAGAAATGATAAGTCTGCAACATTTTTACAGTATTTTTACAACAAATTTTAAGTGATAGGTTGTTACTGGTTATTATTGTTAGGGCAAAAAAAAAAAAATCTTAGTGTTAAGTTTAAATTTGATCCAACAACAACAAACTGCCTATTATTTGTTGTAAAAATGTTATGGACGTCACACTTTTTTTTTTTTTTAATTTTCCCCAAGATTTCGGCAACTTGGTTGCCACAATTCTTTTTTTTTTCCCCCCCATTTTCGGCAATGGCATTGCCACAATTTCCATAAATTTTTTTCACCTATTTCGGCAATGACATTGCCATAAATCATTACACTTTTTTTTTTTTTTTTTAAAGAAATGAAGTGCACATAATTTTTACAACATTTTTACAACAAATTCTAAGTGTCAGGTTGTTACTTATTGTTATTATTGGATTAAAATAGTAATCTCAATGTTAAATTTAAATTTGAATTAATAATAACCAGTTACCTATGATTTGTTGTGAAAAATATTGTGTATGTAGCATGTGGGGCCTGTGAGCCTCACAGCCTCGACCCATCACGAAACAGGCCCAAGGCCCAGGCCGAGGAGCATATGCCATTTTTTGTTGGTGTTGCTAGGCTAACTTGGGGGAAGCCTCTTTTCCCAATCCACACCGAGGACCACCTCATCCTCGGCCTGACGAGGGGGATTTTAGAGAGAGAGACTAACCCCAAAGTAAGCTGTCATTCTCACATTTAATGCATTCAACTAACTCCCCCTGGCCGCATTAATGGGGAGGTAACCCCTTGGCAGGAGCGAATTACGGCAATGACATTGCCGTAATTCAACCTTTTCTTCTCCAAACTTTTTCTCATTCTCTCTCTTACTTTTCTTGGAATTTCGGTAACACTGTTGCCGAAATTCAATCTCTCTTCTTAATTCTTTAAATAAATTGTAACAGTATCTATAACGCAAATAAATTTCAGATTTACCAATATTTAGCAAAAGATATACATATATATTTATATATTTNCTCATTCTCTCTCTTACTTTTCTTGGAATTTCGGTAACACTGTTGCCGAAATTCAATCTCTCTTCTTAATTCTTTAAATAAATTGTAACAGTATCTATAACGCAAATAAATTTCAGATTTACCAATATTTAGCCAAAAGATATACATATATATTTATATATTTATTTTAGAAACCACTTATTATAGTACTTGCAAGGGCAATGTCAGTGCCACTTGCTTCACCGGCATTACTTTATTGATGAGCTGTGTATTGTTGGGCCCTGACCAGCGCAATCGCACTCACGAAAAAAAAGTAATGTCATCGCTTACTCAAACGAGGCATGACTTGTCTGTTTCTAATGCAAAAATAAAAGGGCTTTATGAGCCACCAGCATTGGCCTCTACTATTGCTGAAATTTTATCACAAATATCTGGAGAAGAATCGTCTTCAAAACTTTATGGTCCCATTTGTCCGGAAAGCAAAACTTTAAGTCTTTAACAAAACAAAAAAAAAGAGAGACATGACTTGACTGTTTTTGTAACTTATTTGAATAATATAAATGAGAAAAAAAAATTAGTAATTTCTAAACTTTTTGGCTTTTTTTGTTGATAAGAATTGATTTATAACTTTTTGGCTCAGCATTCAGCAAGTTGGCTGGGTGGGTATACGCAGTGAAAGGTCATTGTCAAACAGTAAACTCTTTTGAAAAAAATAAAATAATAAGAGCGTTTAAGGCACAGTGAATAAACCCCAGGAAGGACCCTTTTTCCAAACCATTCATTTCATATCAATTTGTGTGTGTTTGAGAATTGAGATAGAGAGAGATGGGTTCCATTAGAGCAGCTACTAAACCTCATGTAGTTTGCGTCCCAGCTCCACTTCAAGGCCACATAACTCCAATGCTAAAGCTAGCCAAACTCCTCTACCACAAAGGGTTTCATGTAACTTTTGTAAACACAGAGTACAACCACAATCGCTTACTCAGGTCTAGAGGCACTAACTCCCTTAATGGCTTGTCGGGCTTTCACTTCGAAACCATTCCCGATGGCCTCCCACCATCAGACGCAGATGTCAGCCAAGACATTCCCTCTCTTGTTAAATCCACCATAAAGACTTGCCTACTCCCACTTTGCAACCTCATTTCTAAACTCAACGACACTTCGTCTTCGAATGTGCCTCTTGTTACCTCTATTGTCTCTGATGGTTGTATGTCATTTACTCTTGATGCTGCTGACAAGTTCGGAATTCCATGTGTGCTTTTCTGGACACCTAGTGCTTGCGGTTTCTTGAGCTATATGCATTATCGCCATCTAGTTGAACGAGGTTTAGTACCCCTCAAAGGTATAATTTAAATCTTCAAATTTATTCTATTTTTATTTTATGTTTTTTTAAAGATGATTCGATTTTTTTTAAAGGGAATTTCCCTTTTGAGGAGGGGGGGGGGGGGGGGGAGGAATTAAAGATTTAAATAGAGATCATTTCCCTTTTCATGTATTATTATAGAAGTTTTTATTTTTTATTTTTCTTATTTTTTTTAAGACATTTACAATATGATATTAATCCTGGAACTCGAATTTTTTTTAGACTCTTAAGCATTTTGTGTAAAAAAATATGCCAAATAAGTTAAAACCCTTGACATCATTTATATATATAATTAAAATCAATATTCTAAGAAAATGCAACTAGATTCTAAATTAAATTTTAATTGTTGTCTAATTTTATGCTTCTATTAATTTTTTTTTCTAAATAAGTTAATAAAGTGCAAAGGATGAAAAGCACAACATAAATAAATCATCAAAAATCTAATAAACAAAAATAAAAAAAAAAGTAAACTCATGTGTACATAATAAAAAAACAATGAAATAAAAGTAGAAAGTAAAATTCATGTATCTATATTCTATACTATTAATAATAGGATCCCTGATTAGGTTTTAATATTTTACGTACTAAAATACTTTCATACAAATTTTAAATTTTTTAAGTTTTTAAATTTTTATCAAGATTTTAAAAATTAGAACACTATTTTTATTTTACTAATAAATATTATTTCACTAAATTAAAAAAAAAAAAAAAACTTATTGCATGCGCAAAGAATGTATAATAAGTCTAGTGTATATATATATATACACACTAATATTTTTCAAAACTTTGTAAACTAGTTTGCCTTTTGTTTGTCTCGCATCATCTTATTACCATATAATCTGTGCATATACACAAAGCAATTAAAAAAATTACAATTACACACACACACACACATATATATATATATAAACACACTAATAGTTTTCAAAACATTTGTAAACTAGTTTGCCTTTCGTTTTTCTCACATCATCTTATACTACAGTATAATAAATCTATGCATATACACAACGCAATTACTGAAGTCCACATCATATAATTAAAATAACCTAATGATATTTTTAAAAACTTATTTAAAAAGAATTAAATCTGAAAAATAAAACTCTGCACAAACTGTCCATCTCCTCTCCCTCCTTCACCCTCTCTTCCGGTGATGACTATGCCTACGGAGGAGACCTCCACGGCTCCACCTATCATGTTGCTGAATAGTAGTTGAAAAAATTCCTTTTGTTTTACACAAAAGAGAAGACAAATACAACAGGGTTTTTCTCCTAACTACTTTGACAGCATGACAATTATAATTGGAAGTCTTCTCTCTAGAGAAATACAAATGGATTTTGAATTTTGCACACCTGAGTTTGTAAAATCTGTAAAATATGAGTTGTAAAATAGTCTAGACTCTCTAAAACCCATATGGGTCTATGGAGAAAATACAACTGGGTTTGTAAAATCCACAGGGGTCACCGAAGAAATACAAATGGATTTTTCAGTTTTGGAGTTAAGATTTTTAAAAATTATAATCAAGTATTGTTAAATTTGAATCTGAGCGGCGGTGAAAGTGGACAGAAGAAGGAAGGTTCTAGAGTCAGTTTCTTTTTTTCCTCTTAGTTTGGGTCTTTTAACTTTCTTAAATCATAAACAAGTTTTTCAATAAAATGTACATGGTTTTTTTTAAATAGTTGGCTCAAGCATTACTCTTATCATTTATAAAAAGAAAGCATTACTTCCCATCAAAAAAAGAAAAAAGAAAAGGCATTACTCTTATCATATATTGACACTGTTAACTCATAATTAGGAATAAGTGGATACATGGCATATTTGATTTGTGGAGTATGAAGTGGAATAGAGTGAGTGGAACAAAAAATTAAGTTAGAGTAGAATTTTTATCTCAGATAAAAAATAAAATAAATTAAAAGTCTATATAATAATAGATGTACATGGGAGATGCAATAATTTGTTATGTATGTCAATTACACTTATAGTAGCCATCAAACTATCAAAAAAATTTCTTTCCTTTTCTATTATTGTTTTTTTATTTATTATTTATTATTTTTTTAATTGAATTCTACATTTTAGTACTATATTGGAGTAGGCTATTCACAAAGATCAACTCTATTTTGGTGTGATTTACAGATGCGAACTATCTAACAAATGGATACTTGGAAACTACAATCAATTGGATTCCCGGGATGAAAAATATTCGTCTTAAGGATCTTCCAAGTTTTATTAGAACTACAGATGAGAATGACATCATGCTCAACTTCAAAATCCGCGAAACTGAGAGAGCTCCAAGAGCTTCAGCTGTCATTTTGAACACATTTGACTCCTTTGAACAAGAAGTGTTAGATGCTCTATATTCCATGCTTCCTCGTATATACACCATTGGACCACTTATGTTGCTGGCTGATCAAATTAAGGATGATAACTTGAAATCAATAGGTTCCAATCTATGGAAAGAAGAATTGGGCTGTGTGGAATGGTTAAATTCAAAAGAACCCAACTCGGTAGTATATGTAAATTATGGTAGTATAACTATCATGACACCTCACCAACTCATTGAATTTGCTTGGGGGTTAGCAAATAGTGAAAAACCCTTTTTGTGGATTATAAGGCCTGATCTTGTAGGAGGAAATTCAGCTATCGTTCCTTCTGAATTTGTTACCAAAACAAAAGATAGAGGCATGTTAGCAAGTTGGTGTCATCAAGAACAAATCTTAAAGCATCCATCAATAGGGTGTTTTTTAACACATAGCGGGTGGAATTCAACACTTGAGAGTGTGTGTTGTGGAGTTCCAATGATCTCTTGGCCTTTTTTTGCTGAGCAACTGACAAATTGTCGATATTGTTGTGTTGAGTGGGGCATTGGGATGGAGATAGATAATAACGTTCAACGAGATGAAGTGGAGAAACTTGTTAGAGAATTAATGGATGGTGAGAAAGGAAAAGAATTGAAGAAGAAGGCAATGGAATGGAAGATAAAGGCAGAGGATGCTACCAAACCTAGTGGTTCCTCTTACCAAAACATGGACAAATTGATTTCCGAAGTTCTCTTAGCTGGAAATGTTTGAACCAAACGAAGAAGACTTTCTAGTTTTCAATGATCTTGCACTCTCGGACTCATCTGCTACATCTAGTCATTATAAATATTTATATAAAATCTAGTCCCTTTTTATTGCAATAAATTTCAATAATGTGTAATTTGGTTAAATCAATACTCTATTATATATATATATATATATAGTGTTTTATGGGAGAAAATGAGCATTTGCCCCTAATTAGTAAACAATGCAGCAGTTTGTCCCTCTTTTCAAACTATTTCGGGATATGTCATTATTTTCGAACTCAATTTTTAGAAAATCGAATTCAGCATATAACTTGATTTCAAGATTTTCGAGTTATGGCTAAATTCTACCATGGTGGACTAAGTTGACATAGCTTTTCTCATTTAAAAAAAAAAAAAAAAAACATGGAACTCGATTTTTTCAAAATCGAGTTCCATACAAATTTTGTTTTTAGTAGAACTCGATATATCGAATTTCACTAGACATTTTTTTTTTCATAAATAGAATTCAAAATCCAAGGTATCGAGTTACGTTGGAATTTTTCAAAAAGTGAACTCGATTTTGACAAAATCGAGTTATACTAAGTGTTCGTTTAGAAATAACTTATTTAGCTGAAGCTGAAAGTTTTTTGTTAAAAGTACTGTAGATAAAAGTGAAAGTTAGTTGAATAATATAGTGAAACCTACGAATAGTACCAAAAAATGTAGTGGGACTTATAAATAGTAGCAAATATAAACTGAAATTGCAAATAAGGTAAAATTTTTAGCTTGTCCCAAAAGGACACTAAATCTACATCTAGCAGTCTAGATAGTTTTGAATTAGTATTTCTCTTTCCTTCAATTTAGTGGCAATGGTAGATCCTCAACTTTACATCCCTAGATTCGGTTTTCACTCTCTAATGATCATCTCTCTATCGTCATAGATGCAAAACTCATATCATATTTGATGCACTTAGAAAAATTTCTAAATTAGATGAGGAACAATTTTAGAAATTGCAAAGGTTTCTTTGATAAAATGTATTTTTCATATTATGATAGTGTTTTAATCCAAGAAAGACACTTGCCTTTGATATGTTGTATGGAAAGTATTGTTTGTGTGTTGAGTATTTGGCTATTTGAGCATTATGTGAGTACATTGGGAGAATATTGGTTGCCTGGAGTTGCAAATTTTAAGTAAGAAAAATATTAATTTTTAGATATGTTTATGTATGAAAATACATCAACAGGTACACTTGGTTATTAGTAAAATAAAAATGATTTGGGTCTAATCCTTACAGTTTACAAGCACCAATGTTGTTGGAAGTGTATTTTTTGATGTTGTAGTAGTTAACTATAGGGACAAGAGTGACAAGTTTACTGGGAGATGAAAAAAATGAAAATTTAAAAATTAAAAATTACATTATGTAACAGAAAAATCTGAGCAACGCAATGCTTGCAAATCTATGTGTGAAAGTCAATGGTGTATGTAGTAAGCATAAGTTCTTACATTACAAAAATTGAACGTACATGATCACTATATGTTAAACATTAACAACAACGTCTAGTGTTTGTTGATAGAAATTTTTGGAAATCATTGTTGCTTGAATTTGAGAAGTCTAAAATATCTTTGTCATCATCTTTCATTAATGTACTCGATGGCTCAGTCTTGTGCCTTCTCCTGTATATGTTTCCTAACTTTCTGGATTGCATGGAAATGGTCTAGTCGCCTTCGTATTTGATTGTTTTCTCTTTCAAGACAAGCAAGTACCTTGGTAGGTTCGTCTCTAGGTAACTCAGAACATGCCTTAGGAACTTTTAACCTATGCCATTTACAATACACCTTCAACTTACACCTTCTTTTGTTTAGCATTGATGAGAATGGTTCTTTTGTGGTGAAAACTAGTGTGGTGGTATTTGTACTTAGTTGTTTAAGTTTGCCGATCATGATATGTCCCACACTCCCAAGATTCTCGTACTAGTATATTGGAACATTAACAAAATCTTTCTTCTTTCCAACCCATTTCACTCCATAGTGGTTTGTGTATGTCTATAGTTGAAGTAGATCCAAACTTTTTTCCACACAGTATGATTTGATTTTGAGGCATTGCAACTCATATCTGATTAAAGCTAAGATGTTAGTGGGTTAGAAATAAACCATTCAAAATTGTGGTGCATTTATAACCTTAATTTATGGTCCAGGCATTATAAAATATATGAGTTGTTAGGTGTTCTTATGTAAATACAACCTGGAAAACAATATATGAATAGGAGTTCTCATTTTTCCAATGTTACAATGAAATTTTACCTTGTATGTAGTAGTTATGAGTTCGTACGTGGTAATTGCACGTAACTTTTAAGTCAATTATATTGACACAGTTGTAGCATATTTTAACAGAGCCCCATCTTTCATTGACATAAGGCAATGCATTATGCATCAGGTTCTCACACAATTATTCATATATTTACGTTTTTTTTTTTTTTACCTCATGTGAATGTTAGCATTTAATTTAATGCATGTACTGTTATATTAATTTATGAATATGTTTGTAATGTACCATCTTATGCAGCTTTACATTATTTACCAATAGTTGATGTACATTGTTAATAATGTAATAGATGTTATTGCAGCGAGAGTAAATGGATTATTCAATTTACAAGCCGAACAATGTGTTCACAGTGATGGGTTGTTGCTAGGTACTAGAAGATGAGTTCAGTCATCCAATTGATCCCAATCTCCAAAACATTCCACAGGTTCACAATACCATGAGGTAGGAGTGGGCTTGGTTAATCCATGAATATGGGATATTTTATGAGGAGTTGGTCAGTTATAAGTTGTTAGTGCCGTCGACTTACATTGTAGATGCCAAGAGACATTATAGATGAACTTCGTAGAGCATGAATGCATAAGAGAAGAAAATAATCAAATGAAGATACGTCTTATCGATATGTTGACACCCCATTTTGCAACCCGCATTTAACCTCACATGGAGGGTAAAAGGGTACTTTCACTTTGGAAATATGCATCTTGATTCTAGCTATTAGATCATTGGACTCACTTCATCAAAATGATCTTGATGTTGTAACGATCAAATCCATTGGTCATAAGTCCTAATCGGACCACCTGATTGAAAGTTATCATCAAATCAAGTTTTAATAGTTAAGATGTTCTATCACAAATTGAGTCCGACTATATGTGATTATGAACAATTGATTTCAATTGGTTATAGGTTTAATCAATTTGAGATCAATGATGTGTCATAATTTGATTGGTTAGGATTACATTTTATGGTGAGGTTACATACACCTAATTAATTAGATAGTTAANGAATTAGTATTTCTCTTTCCTTCAATTTAGTGGCAATGGTAGATCCTCAACTTTACATCCCTAGATTCGGTTTTCACTCTCTAATGATCATCTCTCTATCGTCATAGATGCAAAACTCATATCATAATTTGATGCACTTAGAAAAATTTCTAAATTAGATGAGGAACAATTTTAGAAATTGCAAAGGTTTCTTTGATAAAATGTATTTTTCATATTATGATAGTGTTTTAATCCAAGAAAGACACTTGCCTTTGATATGTTGTATGGAAAGTATTGTTTGTGTGTTGAGTATTTGGCTATTTGAGCATTATGTGAGTACATTGGGAGAATATTGGTTGCCTGGAGTTGCAAATTTTAAGTAAGAAAAATATTAATTTTTAGATATGTTTATGTATGAAAATACATCAACAGGTACACTTGGTTATTAGTAAAATAAAAATGATTTGGGTCTAATCCTTACAGTTTACAAGCACCAATGTTGTTGGAAGTGTATTTTTTGATGTTGTAGTAGTTAACTATAGGGACAAGAGTGACAAGTTTACTGGGAGATGAAAAAAATGAAAATTTAAAAATTAAAAATTACATTATGTAACAGAAAAATCTGAGCAACGCAATGCTTGCAAATCTATGTGTGAAAGTCAATGGTGTATGTAGTAAGCATAAGTTCTTACATTACAAAAATTGAACGTACATGATCACTATATGTTAAACATTAACAACAACGTCTAGTGTTTGTTGATAGAAATTTTTGGAAATCATTGTTGCTTGAATTTGAGAAGTCTAAAATATCTTTGTCATCATCTTTCATTAATGTACTCGATGGCTCAGTCTTGTGCCTTCTCCTGTATATGTTTCCTAACTTTCTGGATTGCATGGAAATGGTCTAGTCGCCTTCGTATTTGATTGTTTTCTCTTTCAAGACAAGCAAGTACCTTGGTAGGTTCGTCTCTAGGTAACTCAGAACATGCCTTAGGAACTTTTAACCTATGCCATTTACAATACACCTTCAACTTACACCTTCTTTTGTTTAGCATTGATGAGAATGGTTCTTTTGTGGTGAAAACTAGTGTGGTGGTATTTGTACTTAGTTGTTTAAGTTTGCCGATCATGATATGTCCCACACTCCCAAGATTCTCGTACTAGTATATTGGAACATTAACAAAATCTTTCTTCTTTCCAACCCATTTCACTCCATAGTGGTTTGTGTATGTCTATAGTTGAAGTAGATCCAAACTTTTTTCCACACAGTATGATTTGATTTTGAGGCATTGCAACTCATATCTGATTAAAGCTAAGATGTTAGTGGGTTAGAAATAAACCATTCAAAATTGTGGTGCATTTATAACCTTAATTTATGGTCCAGGCATTATAAAATATATGAGTTGTTAGGTGTTCTTATGTAAATACAACCTGGAAAAACAATATATGAATAGGAGTTCTCATTTTTCCAATGTTACAATGAAATTTTACCTTGTATGTAGTAGTTATGAGTTCGTACGTGGTAATTGCACGTAACTTTTAAGTCAATTATATTGACACAGTTGTAGCATATTTTAACAGAGCCCCATCTTTCATTGACATAAGGCAATGCATTATGCATCAGGTTCTCACACAATTATTCATATATTTACGTTTTTTTTTTTTTACCTCATGTGAATGTTAGCATTTAATTTAATGCATGTACTGTTATATTAATTTATGAATATGTTTGTAATGTACCATCTTATGCAGCTTTACATTATTTACCAATAGTTGATGTACATTGTTAATAATGTAATAGATGTTATTGCAGCGAGAGTAAATGGATTATTCAATTTACAAGCCGAACAATGTGTTCACAGTGATGGGTTGTTGCTAGGTACTAGAAGATGAGTTCAGTCATCCAATTGATCCCAATCTCCAAAACATTCCACAAGTTCACAATACCATGAGGTAGGAGTGGGCTTGGTTAATCCATGAATATGGGATATTTTATGAGGAGTTGGTCAGTTATAAGTTGTTAGTGCCTCGTCGACTTACATTGTAGATGCCAAGAGACATTATAGATGAACTTCGTAGAGCATTGAATTGCATAAGAGAAGAAAATAATCAAATGAAGATACGTCTTATCGATATGTTGACACCCCATTTTGCAACCCGCATTTAACCTCACATGGAGGGTAAAAGGGTACTTTCACTTTGGAAATATGCATCTTGATTCTAGCTATTAGATCATTGGACTCACTTCATCAAAATGATCTTGATGTTGTAACGATCAAATCCATTGGTCATAAGTCCTAATCGGACCACCTGATTGAAAGTTATCATCAAATCAAGTTTTAATAGTTAAGATGTTCTATCACAAATTGAGTCCGACTATATGTGATTATGAACAATTGATTTCAATTGGTTATAGGTTTAATCAATTTGAGATCAATGATGTGTCATAATTTGATTGGTTAGGACTACATTTTATGGTGAGGTTGCATACACCTAATTAATTAGATAGTTAAACATTAATTATTCAATGAGTAATTTGTGTAATTATCTTTTAATTAGAGTAAATTTGGAACCAATTAAGTCTGAAATGGAAGTGATTGGAGCCATTTAATGTTAATTGGGAGCTAATTTGGGACCTATTAATGTTAATTGTGCTGAAACCATTTTCTATCAAATGACCTCTGCTCACCATTTCATCAATATCTCTCAGAATATTTTGAATCTTTGAATGAGGTTAATTTTTCCAGAAACTAGACATCCGGGGCTTCAATTTGAGCATAAGAACGAGGCAATTCTGATTAGAATTGAGTCAGATATGATTTTTCGAAGTTAGCTCTACAAGCTGTTACAATAGTTACGGGAAAACCGAATTTTGGCTTGCTCCTCACTCCTACAAATCTTTCCATTTAATGCACCAGATTTTTCCCAAGGCTAAAATGAGGTGTAGGTTCGTAATCCTTGTCAACTCTCATTAAATAGCCTTCCATTCATGTTCCCTCCACTACTACTATATAAACCCTTCCTCTCCTTCATTCCAGAGGACACCAAAAAACCCCCTCTCTTCTCCTCTCTTGAGTTCTAGTGAAGTTGAGTAGTCTTGTCATATTTTGGTCTTCCTGAAATTCAAGGTATTGAGTGAGACTCACTTTTCCTCTCTTAACTCTTCTTTTCCTCCACCATAGAACCTCCTTCAAAAGTCTCCTCCTCCACCATATGGATCTTGTATGAAGGTATAATCTCTTTCCTAATTGTTTTTCATGTTGCCATGATGAGGGTTTAAGATTAAAGCATGATAAGAATCATTTAAATTCTTTTGAATATATTTGAATGTTCTTAGTTGTTCTAATATGTTCTTTACATATTCTTGGTTGTTCATCACATATTCATGCATAACACTAGTTTCGATCTTAAATCAACATCAAAAACATGAAAAATATGTTTATTTAATAATTCTTGCAAATCCTTGAGTCTAGGATATCATCGTCCACACACATTCACTAGAATTTATTTTTCAATCCAAATGCAATGCCTAATAAATTGAATTAGGGTTTATCACATGCACACACTTCAAATTCAACATGCAAATTGATTGATAACATATTGGATGATATGATATGAATGTTGGCCACTATAGTCTAGAAGACTGGTTTCACCGAGCAAGTTGGGTGCCTAACACCTTCCCACCTTGTAACATAGCCTCCGAACTTAGATCAAGGGTTAGTAGATCAAATGCTTATCTTTGTAATTTTCAATTTCTAGATTGTAACTAGGAAACAAAGCCATGTACTTTATCTTAGATTGTATCTAGGACCAAAGCCATGTAATTTCCTATGTTCAATGTAAATTCAATTTCAAATTAATAAAATGATGAATTTTTCAATTATGGTTTTCTTATTTTTTCCAACAATTAAATAAATGGCGACTTCATTGTAAAACCCTTAATCTAAAGGGAAAAATATAACTAGTTGAACTTCCATTTTGAGAGGCAATAACACGACTCCACCCATTCATGTGAGTTTGGCCCAACATCTCATAAAAACGGGCCGAGGGTGTGGTCTCTCACGCGATATCAAACCCAGGCCGAGATTTGTGAATTAGTGAAGTGTAAGTTATACGAGTAAGCATGATACATGCAATCACTTCTTACAAAAGACATTTATCAATCGAACGTAGAGATGTCAGATGAAGAGTAATCATGTTTGTGGCACTATTACATGTTGTAGAAGGCACCGCATAATTAAAGAGAACATATGGTCACCATTTATGCATTCTAGAACTATGTATGACACTATTGTTGTATTAGAACTATGTATCCATTTGAAGGGACAATGAAAACGTTATTATGGTTGGGATAAACATACACATTATTTGTATTTTTGAATGACTATTTAGGATGAGAAGTTAGACAGTAGAATTATATGCTGAACATAAGAAACATAAATATTCTTACTTAGGATACCATAAATATGCATCTAGTGCATATTGAACATTAATGGTACTAATATTAACTAAAATAAAGATAATACACACTCCACTAAAATTGTCTTGAGGACAATGCAATGTCTTCTTCATTTTGATTGATAGAGGTCATTATTTAGGACATTGTTACTTTTTGTTGGTGTGAGTTGTCTATTGGTTGTGTTGGCCAGTTCTTTTGCAAGTTGCAACATGTGATATCTAGACTGACAGAGTAACATCAAATTGTTCTCCTTTAGATTCTTGCCATTGCACGCGTACATTTGTTCATGTTGTGCCTTGGCTTTGTAAGCGAGACATGGTCCACCAAAGACACTATGAGTAATATGAGATCATTGCACCAAGTGTTTGACTTGTTAATAAGAAACTTCCATTCTTGCCTTAGTCTCACATAGTATTCCCTTTCATGAGAATCTCTCTCCCTTCTATAATTATCTAAAAAACGAGGTAGTAGCCACATTGCAAGTTATGATTTGGAGTATAGTATATGCAGATGGCATGCATATTCAATTATATATAGGAGTTGTGAAAATTGGGTAATTGAAAGATGTGTTAATGTTGATTATAAGCAGCCCCTTCAATTAATAGTAATTGGTACATGATGTTGACATGATGCATGATGAATGATAGTAGAAATTTGTGTATAATTTACTCATGTGGTAAAGTTTGTCACGTGTAGCAATATTTAATAAAACTTTGTTGACAAGACTTGACATGACACATGATGAAGGGTAGTACATGCATAATAAAGGACTGATGAATGGTAGTACAAAAGTATGCATAATTCATGTGCAGCAAAGTATTTAATAGTACAAAAGTATGCATTATTGAATATTACAAAAGTATTTAATAAAGGACTGTACAAAAATATTTAGTAATTTAAGTGCATCTGAAAATGTCGTTGATGTTTGTTGGCATATGTTTTTTGTTGAATATGTTTGATAAGACAAGACTTAGTGCAAGAGTAAGGACAGATGAAGGGTAGTACAACAGTATGCATAATTATTTTGTTAGGTTCTAAGACTTTAGGGACTAATGAATTAGAATTTCATTTTTTATATGTTGGCAAACCATGATCAAAACATTTAGTCTAGGTTTAGATTTGCTCAAAGTTTGGTTTGATGTAAATTTAGAATCGTTAATTATAGGAAATTACTATTTAATTTTGCAAGGCTAGGTCGATTGAAAATAAGATTCGATCGATTGAAAATTGTGGATTAGCAATTTTGTGTAGAATTCTCAAACCAGCCCAAGCCCATATGACATGTAGGGCTAAGTGTTTCACTCCAAGTAAACTCTAGCTACGTTTTAGAAGTCTTTGTTGAGTTGTGTGTTGAATCTTTTTGTGAGATCTGAGAGGTGTTTACCTTCAAACACACATATAGAGCTATCAAGATTAAGATTCACATCAAGAACTTGATGATTGTTTTAGTTGCTGCATAAAAAACTTTCAAGAAGATCTGAAACCTTTGAAAGGTGTCTCAAAGTCATAAGTAGGAGAACTTGTAGTTGTTGTAGATCAAGGAAAAAAGTAGTCCATGGATTCGGAGTTGTCACGTAATCGTGGTAGTAAGTTTTCTACACGAGGTAGCAATAGGATGTTAGTGGTCTAAGTCTTATTATACAAACTTCAATTCTTTCATAGTGGATCTGTTTTTACCTTGAGGATAGCTAGGTTAAATCATCCCTAGGTTTTTTATCGGTTTGATTTTCTTGGGTCATCAAATCTGTGTGTTCTTTACTTTTCGTGTTATATTTGTTATACACATATTTTTTTAACCTAGATTAAATTAACAAACTTGTTAATCAACTTGGATTAACATTAGGTTAAACATATTGTGTTAAGGGGTTTAAAAACTAACAAGTGATATTAGAGCAGGTTAGCTCTTGTGTTAGATTTTTGATCTAAGAGTTGATTATTGACCCTTGTTGTCATGGAACATGGTCACTCTCTTGTGATCTCTTCACACTTTGATGGTAACAATTATGCCTATTGGAAGGTTAGCATGAAAGCCTTCTTGAAATCTATAAATGAGTGAATGTGGAACTCCATTGAATATGGATGGGAGAAGCTGACTACTCCTATTAGTGAGTGGTCAACGAACCAAAAAGAAGCAGTCACTTTTAATAGCAAAGCCATGAATGCTATTTGTAATGCTGTTTTTATGGAAGAGTTTAGGAGAATCTCAAATGTTGAGGTTGTTGATACTACTTGAAAAATTCTCCAAATTATGCATGAAGGGATAAAGACAGTTAAAATAAACAAGTTATAGCAGTTAACAACTAAATTTGAAAGCATCAGGACATCTGAAGATAAAAGTTTTGATGAATTCTATGTTAAGCTTAATGAAATTGTTAATTCTGCATTTAATTTGGGTGAAATTTATGATCAACTTAAGATTGTTAAGAAGATTCTTAGATCCTTAACTGAGAACTTTAGACCCAAAGTAACTACCATTGCTGAAAGTAAGGATGTGGACTTCATTCTTGTTGATGAGCTTGTAGGATCTTTTTAGTCCTATGAGTTGGACCTACCCAAAATAAAAAAATCAAAATAAATGGCTCTTAAGTTAGTTGATGATGTTGATGATAATGAATTTGATGATGAACTTTCTTCTATAGAGATTGCATATCTTGCCAAGAACTCTAAAAACTTTCTTAGGAATAACAATAGAAGGGCAAGAGATAGAAACAATTCTGAACCTAAGAACTTACAGAAAAATGAACCAACGAAAATCAATAATGTTGAGAAATCAAAAGAAAAAGCTGGTAAATTTTCTAGTAATTCTCTAGGTCAACAATGTTTTGGTTGTCAAGGGTATAGTCATGTGAAATTTGAGTGTCCAACTTTTTGATATCAAAGGGTAAGGCTGTAACCCTTAGTGGTAGTGAAGTTTCTGATTATGAGTCTGGAAGTGATGAAGATGGAAACTTCTTTACTTTCATAGCTACTATTGTAGTTAAAGAAAGTGAGTTGATTGAAGAGAACCCTTCTGGTGGGGAACTTTTTGAGTGTGCTGACTTGCAAGAAACCTATAATGAGCTATGCAAAGTTGTTGCAAAGGATGCAATGAGTTTGGATTTAGGGCTAAAGAAGATAGCTACTCTTGAACATGAAAAGAAAAACTTGTTGTAGAATTTGCTTGATACTAATGAACTAGTTAATAAGGTGAAGATTGAAAATATGATATTGCTTGATAGGATTAAGAACCTAGAACTAGAACTATCTGTTGCTAGAGAACAAACAAATAGGTCCACTAGTTCCAAACTTGATCACATGTTGAGTATTCAGAAGTCTCCCTTAGACAAATTGGGTTTAGTTTTTGTTGATAGCATCTTTGTGTTTGAAACTCATTCTACAAACTTTGTTTCTTCTTTTGAACCATCTAAGATAGAAGTTGTCAGACCAAAAGAAGATGTTCTTGCTCCTAGGAAGATTAGGGTTAATCTTAAAAAATCTAAGCCTAAGAGTCCTAACCTCCCTAAGGACAAGAAGCATGATAGACCTTTATGGGTTTATCATTTTTGTGGAAAAGCTGGGCATACTCACCCAAACTGTACGTTTTAAGTTGCAAGTTGCAAAGCGAGCAAATAAGCAAAATGTATCGGTGCCTTAAACACGAGATCCTATGGTACTAATTGATGAATTGGTAAATGCTTTAAACCTTTATACCAATGTTGGAGTTACTCATCATTCTAATATGAATAATAACTCCAAAACCAAAGTTGCATCTAAGAGGTTATGGATGCAAAATGCTCAATCCAATTGAGTCTTTCTGACATGATCCTTGCGTTTCATCTCAAAATCCTTTGTAACCATTTTCTTGAAGTTTTTGTTTTCTTTTGTTTTTAGGATTTTTATTACATTACATTCATGCATTTCATATTAGGTTGTTTTTGTTATATATATATATATATATACACATATAATATAAAAATTTTCAAAGATTTAGATAATTCCTTACGAAGAGTTTCAAATGCATCAAAAAAATCAAAAGAAACAATAGTGTCATTTTATTCAAAACATCACAGGCATCAATAAAATCAGCAGAAGCATGAGCAGAAACATGATCAGAAGACATTTCAAATTATCCATGACAAAGGGTCAAATCACTCTAGATCAAAAATCTAAAACAAAGAGCTACCCGCTCTATACACTGTTGATTTAACCCCTTAAACAACAGATTGTACCTAATGTTAATCCAAGTTGTTACTTAGTCAAATTAAACAATTCTAGGTTAAAACAATCAAACAATCATATCAAAATAATAAAGCAGCGGAATAATAAAAAACACAATGATATGATCACCAGGAAACCACACGGTAAAAACCTGGGGAGGATTTGACCCACCGATCCTCAAGGCAAACCTGAATCCACTAGAAAGAATCGAAGTTCATACAGAAGACTACAAGCTCCCGCTTGACTTCCTAATGCTACCCACCAGTAGAACTTACTGACACGACCACGTGCAAGCTCCGAATCCACGGACTCTTTCTTTCTTGGACTCTTTAATCAAGTACAAGCACCCCCGCTTGTGTATCTTTAAGTTCTTGAATCTGCAACTGAATGATTATCAAGGTTTTGATAATATCTCCTCCTTGAAAATCCTAAGTTTTGTGTAAAGGAAAGCTCCTCAAAGATCTCACAAGAGATTTACACAAAACAGCAATATGAGCAACAAAGACTTAGAGAGGTTTGGGTACAAAACCCTAAATACGAAAGAGGCACACTCTTCTCTCACTCTAAAAGCTATAAAAAACGTGGTTTAGGGTATTCTTTATATAGTGGGAAAATTAGATCTGAAACCCTAATCCTTATGGGCTTAAGCTGCTGTTTGGGCTGACTTAAAATTCTGCAGATATGATTTTCGATCGATCGAGCCTGTTCTTCGATCGATTGTACCAGGCAGAATATGAAGTCTTCTTCCTGCAGCTTGTATGTTCTTGAATCTTGACTTGAATCACCTTGAGCATTGTCTAATAAAACCTATAGACTTTAAGATCTATATCTAGACAAGTTTGTGTTCACGATTTGCCAATTGTTCTAAACATTTAGAACCTAACACATTCCTTATGTGAATGAACATAATAATCACTTTTGCTTAGTGACTACTGGTATTGATCTTGTCATGAATTATTGCTTTTATGCCTATGTTCATTTTTGCTTGATCATGCTTATTTTGCTCCATATGCATATTAAGTTTTCTGCATACAATGATATTGCTATGTTATTGTGTTTCAGGAGTTACTTATTCATATGTTCAAGAGCTTTACAGAATCTAGAGTTAGGTGTGAGTGAGTTTTCCAACTGTTC
>NW_027070061.1:252322-338793 GCF_002906115.3 Quercus suber
GAAAAGCTGGGCATACTCACCCAAACTGTACGTTTTAAGTTGCAAGTTGCAAAGCGAGCAAATAAGCAAAATGTATCGGTGCCTTAAACACGAGATCCTATGGTACTAATTGATGAATTGGTAAATGCTTTAAACCTTTATACCAATGTTGGAGTTACTCATCATTCTAATATGAATAATAACTCCAAAACCAAAGTTGCATCTAAGAGGTTATGGATGCAAAATGCTCAATCCAATTGAGTCTTTCTGACATGATCCTTGCGTTTCATCTTAAAATCCTTTGTAACCATTTTCTTGAAGTTTTTGTTTTCTTTTGTTTTTAGGATTTTCATTACATTACATTCATGCATTTCATATTAGGTTGTTTTTGTTATATATATATATATATACACACATATAATATAAAACAAAAAAAAAAAAAAAGTAAAGAGGAATGTGGAAGGATGTGTTTAGTATTACATATCATGGATGTGTAGTTAAGGTTGACCATATTATTTTTGCATAACATGCCTATGTACCTTGATTAGCTTGGATAAGCTTATTTTTCTGCACTTTGCTAGTTTGAGTTATTTAGTGCATGTTATGTGTGAGTTATTTATAGTTTTTGATCACATGATCTTGATTTTGAAGTCACATGCTTTTAATTGTAAGGACTAAAAAATCTTGAGAGAAAGGCATAAGTAACTATCTTATCACTATTTACTAGCCAAACATGAACACCTTAGTGCATATTGTAAGATTTTGTACTCGAAAAAGTATAGTACATGCAAAAAAAAAAAAAAAGGTGTAGCCTTAAAATAAAAATTAAAAAATTCAAAGAAAGAAAAAGAAATAAGAAAAGGTATGTATACAATAAGGCTAAATAAAATAAATAAATAAATGCATGATTGCAAGCTTGTTTTTTAGGAGATGTGAGAGTTATATGATGTGTAAGGTTGAATTTAATCAACCATTTAATTGGCTTTATTCCGTGACCAATTTGCTTGTAATTTAGCACTTAGCAACCCTTATTTAGGTGGGAAAATTGTAAGGGTAGTGTGTGAGAAGATGTGAAGAAAAGCTCAAGAGTGTCCAAGAAAAACAGAGTCTCGCGGCTAGGGCTCGCGGGTGGATCGCGACTGGCAAGCCCGAAAGGCAGGCACGTGAGAGGCACACTGGGAAGCTGAAGGGTCACGCCAGCTGTCACGCTACAGGACAAAAGTTCCAGTCTGGCCAGGCGTTACATCGCGACTTGAATTCGCGACTTGGTCAAGCCGCGAGATCAAGTCGTCAACTTGCCCTGTTTGGCAAAAACTGACGTTTTGCATTCCCTTCTCACCCTACTATATATACACCTTTATACCCATCATATTGTGAGAGCTTCAGAGAGAATTTTGTAGAGAAAACCCTAGAGAAAAACAAGATTGATTCATCCCCAATCTTCATCTAAAGAGACTCTAAAATTCCTCTACTCTCTTCCTCTCCATTGTCATACCCTTGAGAGGTCATTTACCAAACCCTTATCTCACCACACCCACGTCTGTGAGAAGGTTCATTTGGTGCTTGGGAAGCAGTTTGGAAAGGAACCAATATACATTGGTTGATGCTATGGTCAAGTAGCGGAATCCGGCAAGTAAAGAAGAAATAAGTTCGGCGTAACCTTGTTGGAGCAAGAAGCTTGGAGGGCTTAGGTACTTGGGTAGATTAGGCTTGGAGGATCTTCTGCTGTTCATGTATCCCAACTACATTCTTTAGTGGATTATTTGACCGCTTGGAGGGCGGCGGAGAGGTTTTATGCCGAGGACTTCGGTTTCCTCTTCGATAACACATCGTGTGTTGTCGTGTGTTTGCATCTTCCTTCCCTTTATCTTTGCCTTATATTTACTGCTGTGGATGTGTTTATATTTGGCTTAGATTGTTTATCAATTCTGTTGTGAGCTTGTTATCATGTTCTGCACATTAATTGTTTGATATAAAGCTTGAATTGGTAATTTTATTATTTGGGGTCTAAACGTTCAAGGGTTTTCATACCCATTTTGAACTTTCAATTGGTATCAGAGCGGATGCACTCTTTGTGGTTTGATTACCTGAGTGCGATCCTAGACCCTTGGCTATGGATGCTGCTGTAAAAAGGGTTATGCTGAATTGTGGTATGAGTGTTTGTGACAATGATTCTACGAGTATATTTGAAGGGATACTCCTAGGATACTCCACAAATAGCCGAGCTTATAGAGTATACAACAAGCGCACTAAGACGGTGATGGAATCAATTAATGTGGTCATAGAGGACACCATATCTGAAAAGGAATTGATGATGATGGAAAGGGGCTCAAACTCAAGGAGAATGAGGATGAACCAGGCAGAATATGAAGTCTTCTTCCTGCAGCTTGTATGTTCTTGAATCTTGACTTGAATCACCTTGAGCATTGTCTAATAAAACCTATAGACTTTAAGATCTATATCTAGACAAGTTTGTGTTCACGATTTGCCAATTGTTCTAAACATTTAGAACCTAACACATTCCTTATGTGAATGAACATAATAATCACTTTTGCTTAGTGACTACTGGTATTGATCTTGTCATGAATTATTGCTTTTATGCCTATGTTCATTTTTGCTTGATCATGCTTATTTTGCTCCACATGCATATTAAGTTTTCTGCATACAATGATATTGCTATGTTATTGTGTTTCAGGAGTTACTTATTCATATGTTCAAGAGCTTTACAGAATCTAGAGTTAGGTGTGAGTGATTTTTCCAACTGTTCCCAACTCACGTTTAAGTCTAGAGTCTGTTGTAGGGTTTTGTCACGGAATAGCCTAAGGGGGGAGATTGTAAGGTTGAATTTAATCAACCATTTAATTGGCTTTATTCCGTGACCAATTTTCTTGTAATTTAGCACTTAGCAACCCCATATTTAGGTGGGAAAATTGTAAGAGTAGTGTGTGAGAAGATGTGAAGAAAAGCTCAAGAGTGTGCAAGAAAAACAGAGTCTCGCGGCTAGGGCTCATTGGTGGATCGCGACTGGCAAGCCGCGAAAGGCAGGCACATGAGAGGCACATTGGGAAGCTGAAGGGTTGCGCCAGCTGTCACGCTACAGGACAAAAGTTCTAGTTTGGCCAGGCCGTTACGTCGCGACTTGAATTCGTGACTTGGTCAAGCCGCGAGATCAAGTCGCCAACTTGCCCTGTTTGGCAAAAACTGACTTTTTGCATTCCCTTCTCACCCTACTATATATACACCCTTATACCCATCATATTGTGAGATCTTCCAGAGAGAATTTTGTGAGAGAAAACCCTAGAGAAAAATAAGATTGATTCATCCCCAATCTTCATCTAAAGAGACTCTACAAATTCCTCTACTCTCTTCCTCTCCATTGTCATACCCTTGAGAGGTCATTTACCAAACCATTATCTCACCACACCCACGTCTGTGAGAAGGTCTATTTGGTGCTTTGGGAAGCAGTTTGGAAAGGAACCAATATACATTGGTTGATGCTATGGTCAAGTAGTGGAATCCGGCAAGCTAAAGAAGAAATAGGTTCAGCGTAACCTTGTTGGAGCAAGAAGCTTGGAGGGCTTAGGTACTTGGGTAGATTAGGCTTGGAGGGTCTTCTGCTGTTCATGTATCCCAACTACATTCTTTAGTGGATTATTTGACTGCTTGGAGGGCGGCAGAGAGGTTTTACGCCGAGGACTTTGGTTTCCTCTTCGGTAACACATCGTGTGTTGTTCGTGTGTTTGCATCTTCCTTCCCTTTATCTTTACCTTATATTTACTACTGTGGATGTGTTTATATTTGGCTTAGATTGTTTATCAATTCTGTTGTGAGCTTGTTATCATGTTTCGCACATTAATTGTTTGATATAAAGCTTGAATTGGTAATTTTATTATTTGGGGTCTAAACGTTCAAGGGTGTTTCATACCCATTTTGAACTTTCATGATGTAACTTTTTAGGTGGTAGTCACTTTCAAATTTGTGTGATGAATAATGTAGAAATTGTGATTGATTACTATCTGCATATCACCTCACATGTATCTCATGCTGTTACTAGTTGCATACACTTTACAAGTTATTCATTGCTAAACTTAGTACATGAAATTATGTGTGAATTTGGTTTGGCCATCTAAGATTATATATTCTATGATTTTGATACAAAATATGTTCATTGGTCGAAAATTTAAGGGTAATAAGTGTGAAAGGCTTGTTTTTGAAGTTCTGGGTTGAAAACAAATGTTTTTGAAAAACTTTAAAACTCATTCTTATGCATTTTATTCATGAAATTCTTTGGATTGAGTGTTTTCTGCATAAAACTTCAGCTACTTTTCAAAAAATCCAGATTTTCAGAATTTTAATTGATCGAATGTGTTTTTTAACCGATCAAAAATCCCTTGAGTTTATAAGCTTGGTCTCTGCCTGGTTCAATTGATCCTTGGTTGATGCTCGATTAGTCGAATTTGTTTTTCAATTGACTAAAACCAATTTTTGACCAATAGTGATTCTAAAAATTCTTAAAGCAAACTTTCTGTCTGGCTCGATTGGTACCTGATCGGTACTTGACCGATCGAGATTCAAAAGAAAAGAAAAACAAAAGACTTTTCTTAGCATGTGTTCATCACTTTTTCAAACACTTTTCTCTTTTTTTCTTCCTTTTCTTTCTCGACCGATCCAATCCAAACTTTTTTTGTCGTTTTCCTTGTCAAATCTTCAAAGGTTTTTGTCCTCAAGTGCAGGTAAGACCTAAATACCCTTCCTTTTTCAAGTTATTTACATTGTTCATGCATTTTCTTCATGATTTTCGAACCAAAGAAATTTGGGGTTTTTGATTTTTGACTTGTTTTTGTTCATATTTAATCAATGGGTTTTTGTTCTTAGTTCATATACATATGATTCCCATGCATGAATTTGATCAATTTTGTGATTTGAGAAGAACTGAAAATTCTAGGGCTTGAAATTTTGAGAAATTGGGGTTTTGTTCAATTGGGCTTAAATTGATGAAATTGACTTGTAAAATTGTTGGATTAATTCATTATACGATGTTTTCTAACTAGTATAATGTCTAATTACTCAATTTGATTTTGTTTTGAAAAATGGGCTCTTCAAAATTTGGGGTTTTTGGTTAAAACTCTTTGTTCAAGTCAATTAAATGACAATGTTGAAAAATTGAACAAGCTTTTTGTGTGTTTGAGCATGCATCATATGTGTATTCATTACATACATCATATAGATTATTATTTATTGTTAGCAGGATACCCTCCAAGTCTAATTTACCCGATGCACCTAAGCCCTCCAATCTCCCACTCCAACAAGGCTTCTTGGAACCATGTCTTGTCTAGCTTTCTGGATCTCGCAATATGTCCGATTGCATTTGCTAAAGCCTGGCTTCTTCCAATACTTTCCGGTAGCACCAGAATCTCACTTGACACTTTGAAAGGGTGTGGTAAGTGTTTGAACTATCAACCTTTTAATGGTATGGAACTGGAAAGGTAGGAGTTGAGGAGAATCTACAAGCAATTGTGTATAAAATTGTGGGTATAACAATCTCTAACTCTTAAGGTTTGTGGTTAGGGTTTTCTCTCAAAAGTATTCCTCAACATCTATGGGTAATGTGGGTATATATAGTGTATGTTCAGAAAATGTGTATCAGAAATGACAACCTGGTAAAACAGAATGTTTCGCGAGTATTTTGCAGGAAGGCCTTACCCGTGATACACTTGCGAAAACTAGTTGTCTCCATCTTGTCCTAACTCTTCGCATTCCAGTTATGTGCAGTGTACATGCTTCACTTTGCGGGATGCTTAGTCCTGAGCTACCTGTGAAAACACTTTAGTCTTCAATTTGCCTTGAGTCTTCACACACTCTCTTTCACACACAACCCTTACAATGAAATCCCACATTAAATATAAGGTACTAAAGATTAAACATAATTACAATCAAATTTGGCGTGGAATAAAAGCCAACAAAACACATAGTTGTAAATTAAAACTTTACATAGAGCTAAGAAATCCACTACCTCCTCCTCTTTTAATTTTCAAAGTGATAGATTTCAGTTTAAATCTAACCAAGAAACCTTTGAGAAGTTAAACATCTTTAGGTTTGTTTAGGCTAAGAGGAAAGTTATCCTAGATGAGGTTAACCTTGAAATATGTAGGAACTTTGAGAGTCGAGGTTGGTTACATCTTCTGGATGTTAAGCATCCTCCTCTAGCTGCTTTGATTAGAGAGTTTTATTCAAACCTCTCTATCCACTCTGATGATTCCAACATTCACTATGTGAAAACTTGGATAAGGGGTGAAGAGTTTGTAATTACTTGTGAGGTAGTGGCTTTTGCTCTTGGTGTACCTTTGGTACAGTAGCCTATAGAGATTCCTCCTATCGACGACATTATGTCTCTTCTTACTAGTACTACCATTAGTTCGGATACTAATCCTAGGGTTACCGCACATGAACTTACTAAGCTTAATTATTTGTTCTTTAGGATTTCTTGTCACAGCATTTGGCCTATTTTTCACATACATACCATTCCCATTGAGAGATGTAAGTTCTTGTACGCTCTCATCTCTAATGCTTCTATCAGTTTTCGTACTTTTTTCATTCGTTCTCTTGTTGTTCTTGGTTATCAGATTTTTGTTCTTTACTTTCCGCATTATATTTGTTTAACCTAGATTTAATTAACAAACTTATTAATCAACTTGACTTAATATTATATTAAACATATTGTGTTAAGGGGTATAAAAACTAACTTATTCACGTGCATTTGAATATGTTGTTATTATTTGTTGGCATATAGGGTATTTTGTGGTCGAATATGAACGGGCTAAACATGATGTAGCAGTAAATATGCTTGCCCAATGAGACTTGACATGACACCTAGTGAAAGATAGAACAAGGGTGTACATAATTATTCACGTCCATCTAAACATGTTGTTGACATGTGATTATTGTCGAATATTTTAGATTGGATGAAACGTGGTACAACAGTAAATAAGCGTGTGTACTGCGGTTTAACATAATGCATAAGGAAGGCAGTTTAAGGGTGTGCATACTAATTAACGTGCCTTTGATGCATATGTGTTTTCACTAGTTCCTAAGAGTAGAATACCACCAAGAGAACTAATTGAACAAACTAATCAAAATTGATAAACTGAAAATGCCTAATTGTCCCGGTGAGTTTTTGCAAATGCACTGCATCTTCTTACTCATGTTTTATACCCATTGTCTGGTGACGGTGTTAAGAATTTTTTAAGGGGGGCCAAGTTAAATATTAAAAAATAAAAAANGTACTTTTTTCATTCGTTCTCTTGTTGAGCTTCATTGGAGTAGCGCTAAGTCACATGGTTTTTTTTTTCCCGGTTTTCATTCATTGGATTTTGTTAGATTTAGGTTTATAAGACTTCCCCGCGTCTGAGTCTATTCATATCGTCGCTCCTATAGGTGCCACCTTTCTTAGGCAAATGGCTGCATAGTTAAAAGCTGGCTCTAAACGCCCTTGAGTCGAGTCTTCTATAGGTGATGCATCTAGAGCCCCGCCTTCTGGTGATTCTACTGCTGAGGATTTTGTGGACCCCACTGCTGTTGTGGATCTGAACATCTACATCATCCTCTTCGTCTATGTGTACTATTCTGGAGACAACACTATTCAGGCGCCTCCTGGATAGCTTTTGTTGGATTTGCTTAATGAGGTTGCGGCCGTACGAGCAGATTTAGTTGATGCTAGTTGTGCTTTTCCACTAGCTTCACCCTCGGATGAGTCTTGATTGCCTTTTGGCAATACGACACAAAACGGGGGAGTGCATAGTGATAGGGGAAGAAGAGGAGATATGAGATTTTTTTGGTGTAGATTGTATTTCAGGGGGAGATATGTTTTTGATGATCTGTTGTACATGTTAGGGGGAGACATTGTTTTTATATTTTTATGTTTCTTGTTTTATTTATGTTCTTGTTTCACAAACTATGATACATTGGTTATGATTTATTTTATGAGGTTAATCATGGTATATGTCTTTATTTTTTGTTTTGTGAAAACAAGAAATTTATTTGGTTTACTTGTATTTTCTACACATGCGTTTATTATTTGTTTAGTGTTTTAGGAATTTACAGGTTAATTCATTCAAAGCTGCTATTTATTTTTGCAACTAATAGATAGTAGTTAGGTTGAATTGTATTTTGGGCAATAATTTGTAATTGGGCTGTTTTTTACTTTGAGCTTTTATTTCGTGTAATGTGTTTTGTCATGGATTGCCAAAGGGAGAGATTGTTAGGTTCTAAGACTTTAGGAACTAATGTATTAGAACTTCAATTGGTATATGTTAGAAAACCATGATCAAAACGTTTTGTTTAGGTTTAGATTTGCTCAAAGTTTGGTTTGATGTAAGTTTAGAATCGAGTAATTGCAGGAAATCACTATTCAATTTCTACAAGGCACGATCGATCAAAAATTAGACTCAATCGATTGAAAATCTTGGATCGGCAATTTTCTGCAGAATTCTCAAACCAGCCCAAGCCTATATAATGTGTAGGGTTACGTGTTTCACTCCAAGTATAAAAGAAAAAAAAAAAATACTAACTACATTTTAGAAGTCTTTGTTGAGTTGTGTTTTGAATCTTTTTGTGAGATCTGAGAAGTGTTTACCTTCAAACACACATACATAGAGCTATCAAGATCAAGATTCACATCAAGAACTTGATGATTGTTTCAATTGCTGCATAAAAAACTTTTAAGAAAATTTGAAACCTTTGAGAGGTGTCTCAAAATCACAAGTAGGAGAACTTGTGGTTGCTGTAGATCAAGGAAAAAGTAGTCCGTAGACTTGGAGCTATCATGTGGTTATGGTATTAAGTTTTCTACACGAGGTAGCAATAGGATGTTAGTGGTCTAAGTCTTATTGTACAAACTTCAATTCTTTCATAATGGATCTGTTTTTACCTTGAAGATAGCTAAGTTAAATCATCCCTAGGTCTTTTACCGGTTTGGTTTTCTTGGGTTATCAGATTTTTGTGTTCTTTACTTTCCGCATTATATTTGTTTAACCTAGATTTAATTAACAAACTTATTAATCAACTTGACTTAATATTATATTAAACATATTGTGTTAAGGGGTATAAAAACTAACTTATTCACGTGCATTTGAATATGTTGTTATTAATAAAAAATTTATGACAAATTTTTTTTTTTTTATTTCATAAATTAATTTTAACTCAACAAAGCTCTGTTCTAAACCAATTTATCAACTAATGTATAGATTGTTTATTTTCTAGCTCTCACCAATCCTTAGCATAATTAAGAAAGTGTTGATAGATTCTTAAATCTAACATCAAGCTCAAAATAAAGCCAAAAAATTAAACTGAATTTGTTATTACCTCAATATAATAATTACATATATTTCTAAAATCAAATATAAATATATAATAAAAAAGGATAATAACAATAACACAAATATAAATATCAAATAAACAAAATAACAAATTATTATTATAGAAACCAAAATAAAATAAGATATTGAAAATTAAAAATACAAGCGGTAAACTACAAAACTAATATTCAATTACAAAAATGTGCATAGCTTAAAACTTAAATCAACAAAAGTAAAAAATTGATCGCAATATCTTACTCTAGTCTCTACACATATACAACAACATAAAATAATAAAAAATGTGTAAGTTCAAGTTGTTAAGCACAAAAAATGTACACAGCTATCAGCTATCAAAACATTTCATATACACACAATGTCTCTTTTATTTTTCAGTTTCACATCTCAGATTAATTGTTTTACTTTCACATTTTACATCTTAAACATAAACAGAGAGAAAAAGAGAGTCAGAGAGATAGATATGCCGCTATGCACATGCTATTGACTAATCTTGAGGAACTCAGGGTGCAGAAACAAGTGAGTTGTGGAGGTAAACCATGGCGGTGTGAGGATTTTAAAGTAAAGGTCATATATATATTAAAGCTGTTTTAATTTTTTGTGGGTATTAAAAGGATTGTTGATTTACATGTAAGAGAGTCCAGATTAGGCTAATTTACAAAGGAAATTTTTTTTCTGCCTATTACTGATATGGGAATTTGTTAAAATGGTTTATTAGGGTATATTTGGAGGGCGAATAGGCTATATTTTTGGTCTTTTGTATCATTTTTTAATAAAACAATTCTAAAATTTGATGAGGCCAAATGAATGTTAACAATTAAACCAATACGATACTTTTTCTTACTTCTCAAATTCTAAGGGGGGCCTGGTAAGCATATTCACTTATAAAATGATGATATTTTTAACATTTTTATTAAGAAATTTATAAAGCCAGAGGAGGCCATGGCTCCTCCAGTCCCCCTAGTTTCGTCGTTGCCATAGTCAATATATACTCATTTCCGCTAACTTGTTTGTTATATGCCCTTTTTATTATTTTTATTTTTTATTTTTATCACATCGAAATCAACTCTAAATAACCCAATCAATTGCTTTTTGAAGATTGGCAGTTTAAAATTTAAGCAGTTGAAGTATCACATTACTCATGTTCAACTGACATTCATATCATGAGTTAAAACAAAAGCAAGCGGTTATGAGCAACAGTTACAGAACCAACTGTTTAAAATTAGTTCACATGTACTAACAAGGGTCAACGGAATCTAAGAACCATCCATGCATCCTTAAGAAATATTGGTAGTAACATCAAAGATACCATTATTGCATAATATATTTTTACATTAAATTAAGCATATCAAAATATTGTTGCTCCAGAGTCTTCCATTGTTGAAGTTGAACCTGTATTACAAATTCACATGATTAATGAAGTACATCACTGCATACAACAAATTATGATTAATAGTACAATGGGATGGCAATGTGTCCTCATGGCCAACGATGGGGATGGCCCAGCATCAGTGTCAGACATGCATCGCTGTATCCCAATGTCATCGACAAACATGTCCCAAGCACTCTGGCACTTGGATTCCTCTGTACATGATGGGTCCTCATCCTTAACGATGTGTTTTGACTCAGGAATACAACCATAACTAGATCGACTACCTCCACGTTGTCCACCTCCTCGACACCCACCACCTCGCTCGCCACAGCCTGCGGCCCATGTACTCATGCCGCATGCCACACGCGCGTTCTCTAGAGTCACCCGATTGAGCTCTTCCATGATCTCCAGGGTATGCTTAACGTTATTGTACAATTCAGAATTTGGTTGGCACATCAATAGTATTTGAACTTGTGACTCAACCTATGAAATAAGGGACTAGTGTTAGTAGGGTGGGAGGGGAAGTAAGCAGCTAGACATAATTGTTAATACATACAAGAACCATTGGGTTTAGCCTTACCAAAATTTTCTAGTAAGTTTGACTCTCACGTGATGAAATGTTTAGTTATGCGCCGATACAACTGTAAGTAATCATCATCATACGTCATGTCACCATTAAAGTTCAGTGCATCATGGACATGGTGAGCACGTTCTGCTTATCGCTGAATATAGAGCCCAATCTTTTGCCATTTTACCATGGAGTGACATCTTGTGAAGTGTAGCAGAAGTATCAACAACACTCGGTTGCTATTGTTTCAACCTGAACTGCCGAAGGACACGCCTCGGGTGATGCTCCTCGATCACCCAAAAAAAAAAAAAAAAAAAAAAAACAATGGCACGACCGACCTCCATATACGTTGGCCGACAATTCAATTCATGGGCAGAGTCCAGCACCAATTGGTATGGCTCCCATACAATCTGAATAAATGGTCAATACAAACGACCATATTAGCAATTTATTTGCGTCACAAATGTTAGACATAACAATTATATATGTAATACAAATATAGTGCAACTATATCTTTATACTTTTAAAGTAACTGTAGCCATTAAGATAATTAGATTACATGACAAATCATAAACAAAATAGGTAAGACCTTTAAACAATGCATTAAGATGGTAGGATACTTACTTTTCCCGTATAGTAGACAGTGATGCACGATATGCAACTAGCATATGCGTGGCATGCTTTATTGTGCACTTCGGCCCATTCCATCTAACAAACATTAGGTATGTACGAAATGCCACATTAGTTATTTACACAAAATCAATGTGACAACACAACATTACAGGATGCATATTCACTAACGTGTACTTAAACCATATTATGGATGAAAATAAATATATCTAATGGGAGCGGACCAACCTGCAGTTGCTGTTATGGCTGCCTCATAATTGGACATATGTGTGGAAACCTAGAATATGCCCACAACTGCACCAACATAAGTGCACCTCCAATTTGCTTCACCTTATTGTTTGAGGCCCTACATAGGTGCCTATAAAGCCAACCTAAGGCTGCACTACCCCAACTATATTACTTAGCATTGTTAATTGGATCCAAGAACTGTAGACACATGATTGTCCATAAACAATGTGCCACCCAACCAAACAATTATATGATAGAGAGCATATTGTTGCACTCATACATCATTGGCATCCATAGCTAGGGGAAATCTGAACTATTTAGCAAGCTAGTTCATTTTAATCCTCACCCCATGAAGCACAGACATGTTTTCATGAGGATGGGGTATCGTGGGGGGAGTATCAACACGCAGTAAATTTCAACATACTTCCAGCTATACCAAATTTGTCTACCTAAACACTGGCGAACCATCCACGGAACCCCCATCACCACCCCAATATCTTGTAAGGTGATGATACTCATTTCTTCGTGAGGTTGGTGGAACGTGTGCGTCTTCGAATGCCAACGCCCCACCAAAGCAGTATCAATCCATGATCAGCAGCCAAATCTAAGACGTGAAATAACCCGTCAAAACCCGACTCATTGATATAATGGGTAATCCATGGATCTAACAAACGCCGGGGTGATGAATTGGATAGACGTCAACACTTTAGTACACCTGGCAATTGCTGCAAACGAAAGAACATTGTGTTGATATAGCTTTTAGTATTAACAATAAAACTACTATATGGTAATAGTCCACGTCAAACAATCACTATTAGGTTTTCACAACAAAAGGTTCTATGAGCAAAGTTTTCTTAGACCTCCTGGTCCACATGTTTTGTATGAATTTGACAATTTTCAATTCTCCTTTGTTCTTTAATCTGTTTTGATTTTTTCTCTCCACTCATAAAAACTACATTAAACCAAAGCAATTTTTTTGGGGTTAAATAATATTAATTATGCATAAATCCTAACAGACCCAAAGAGTTAAATAATTGAATGAATAGTAGGATACAAACACAAAGATAATATTTTAGTAGTTAAACTATGGTATGATCTATACGCTAAGTCCCTTCCTAACCTGAGTGTAGAAATCCTAAATGCCGAAGATCAATTATTATGATTGAAAAAGCAAAATCAATCCACTCCACAAAAAAAAAAAAAAAGNATACTCCCTAAACCTAAAAATTGACCGAAATACCTCCAAAACCTAAAAAATAACTGAAATACCCCCGAAACCTCAAAAATTGACCAAAATACCTTGAAACTTAAAAAATTATCGAAATACCCCAAAAACCTAAAAAATAACCAAAATAACCCCAAAAGCTAAAAAAAATTATCGATAAAAACACCTGAAACCAAAATTATGACCAAAATGCTGCTAAACATGTAAGATGACCAAAATACACCAGAAACATATGAAATTACCGAAATAGAGGTTTAGGGTATTTTGGATGTTTAGAGGATATTTTGATCATTTTTTAGGTTTCAAGGGTATTTTGATCATTTTTAGGTTTCGGGGGTATTTTGATCATTTTTAGGTTTCAAGAGTATTTTGGTCATTTTTGGGTTTCGGGGGTATTTTGGTCATTTTTTAAGGTTTAGGGATATTTTGGTCATTCATGGGTTTCGCGGGTATTTTGGTCATTCTTTGAGTTTTAGGGGTATTTTGGTCATTCTTGGGTTTTTGGGGTATTTTGGTCATTTTTTTGAGTTTCGAGGGTATTTTGGTCATTCTTGGGTTTCGGGGGTATTTTGGTCATTTTTTGAGTTTCGGGGGTATTTTAGTCATTTTTTGGGTTTCGGGGGGTATTTTGGTCATTTTTTGGGTTTTGGAAGTATTTTGGTCATTTTTAAGTTTCGAGGGTATTTTGGTCATTTTATAGGTTTCGGGAGTATTTTGGTCATTTTTTGGGTTTCGGGGTTATTTTGGTCATTTTTTGGGTTTTGGAAGTATTTTGGCCATTTTTAGGTTTCGGGTGTATTTTGGTCATTTTTTAGGTTTCGGGAGTATTTTGGTCATTTTTGGGTTTCGGGGGGTATTTTGGTCATTTTTTGGGTTTTGGAAGTATTTTGGTCATTTTTAGGTTTTGGGGGTATTTTGGTCATTTTTTGAGTTTCGGGGGTATTTTGGTTATTTTTTGGGTTTCGGGGTTATTTTGGTCATTTTTTGGGTTTTGGAAGTATTTTGGTCATTTTTAGGTTTCGGGGGTGTTTTGGTCATTTTTTGGGTTTTAGGAGGTATTTTGGTCATTTTAGAGATTTTAGAGGTATTTTGGTCATTTTAGTGGGTTTTAAGCATATATGGTGATTTTAGAGATATCGGGGGTATTTTAGTCATTTTAGAGGTTTCATGGGTAATTTTGCTCATTTTAGAAATTTTGGGGATAATTTTGGATGTCCAAGGGTATATTGGTAATTTTGGAAGTGTAGGGGTATTTGTATCATTTTAGGTATTTAAGGGTATTTTGGTAATTTTGGAAGTCAAGAGGGTATTCAAGTAGTTTTAGAGGTATTTGAGTCATATTGGGTTAAATGGGTGGGTTACTAATTAAATGAGTTGGGTTGGTAATAGATAATTAATTTATATATAAACGAGTCATAAATGGATAATTACATACCCAACCCATTTATGATCCAACCCACTCATTTGCCACCCCTAGACATATGTGTGGAAACCTAGAATATGCCCACAACTGCACCAACATAAGTGCACCTCCAATTTGCTTCACCTTATTGTTTGAGGCCCTACATAAGTGCCTATAAAGCCAACCTAAGGCTGCACTACCCCAACTATATTACTTAGCATTGTTAATTGGATCCAAGAACTGTAGACACATGATTGTCCATAAACTATGTGCCACCCAACCAAACAATTATATGATAGAGAGCATATTGTTGCACTCATACATCATTGGCATCCATAGCTAGGGGAAATCTGAACTATTTAGCAAGCTAGTTCATTTTAATCCTCACCCCATGAAGCACAGACATGTTTTCATGAGGATGGGGTATCGTGGGGGGAGTATCAACACGCAGTAAATTTCAACATACTTCCAGCTATACCAAATTTGTCTACCTAAACACTGGCGAACCATCCACGGAACCCCCATCACCACCCCAATATCTTGTAAGGTGATGATACTCATTTCTTCGTGAGGTTGGTGGAACGTGTGCGTCTTCGAATGCCAACGCCCCACCAAAGCAGTATCAATCCATGATCAGCAGCCAAATCTAAGACGTGAAATAACCCGTCAAAACCCGACTCATTGATATAATGGGTAATCCATGGATCTAACAAACGCCGGGGTGATGAATTGGATAGACGTCAACACTTTAGTACACCTGGCAATTGCTGCAAACGAAAGAACATTGTGTTGATATAGCTTTTAGTATTAACAATAAAACTACTATATAGTAATAGTCCACGTCAAACAATCACTATTAGGTTTTCACAACAAAAGGTTCTATGAGCAAAGTTTTCTTAGACCCCCTGGTCCACATGTTTTGTATGAATTTGACAATTTTCAATTCTCCTTTGTTCTTTAATCTGTTTTGATTTTTTCTCTCCACTCATAAAAACTACATTAAACCAAAGCAATTTTTTTGGGGTTAAATAATATTAATTATGCATAAATCCTAACAGACCCAAAGAGTTAAATAATTGAATGAATAGTAGGATACAAACACAAAGATAATATTTTAGTAGTTAAACTATGGTATGATCTATATGCTAAGTCCCTTCCTAACCTGAGTGTAGAAATCCTAAATGCCGAAGATCAATTATTATGATTGAAAAAGCAAAATCAATCCACTCCACAAAAAAAAAAAAAAGTGCAATATATGATGGTTTCCCAACAACATCAGTGTTACTACTAACTACGTCACATTAGTTTATTAGAATATTAGCGAGGTTACGTTTGTTTTATTACCTTCTTTTCAGGTTTTCTCATTGGAAATTCTGGAAATCTATTCAGAAGCTCAAATCCAAAATAATATTCGCTTGGGCCTTGAAGAAAACAACCAAAATGAGAGGGGCCTTACGGAAAAAATAAGAGGAAAAATCTATGAAACTAGAAAAATGATGTGAGTGGACGGTCATGGCCAGTGTGTGGATGTGGTGTGTAGAGTTTATGGAGTCGCCATCAATGATTGGAGAATTTTTTTAAGATGTGATTAGCCACATAAGTTTTGACATTGGAACCATAAAATAGATTCAATGATTGATTAGAAAGTGGTGAAGGTATTAGGCATCCCATGAAGTCAGGTTGTGTTTAGTACCTAATTTTGATTAACTCATAAAATGTTGTGCAATGCAATATTGGCCATTTTTGCAACGTTTGATTATAATTTAGTCTTTATTAAATTATAATCAAACAACCCCAATTGGCTCAATTGAGGAGTCTTTGGAAACGTCTCATGATGAAATTTGATTTATATACTTGGATAGCCAAAAAAAAAAAAAAAAAAAAACTTACTTGGACAAAATGAATTTGCAAAAAGAAAAAGGAAAAAAAAAAAAAAGGAATATATATATATATATATCAAATTGGAAATTTTACAAAAAAGAAGAAGAAGAAGATTTTATCACTATTTTCCAAGGCCTTCAACATGCTAAATAGGAGGATTTGGACAATAAATTAGATATTTTTAGAAAATATACATCACAACCTTTCCAATGCAACTTACATGTTTTGGATGATATGATATGATATGATATGATATGATTATTAGACACCACAATCTAGAAGACTGCTTTCACCAAGTAAGTTGAGTGCGTAACAACTTCCCAATCTTGTAACTTAGCCTTTAAAATTAGATCATTGTAGAATAGACTTATCCTCATAATTTTCTCTTTTTGGATTGTTACTAGGAATAAAAATGTTGTGTTTTTTTTTTTTTTTTTTTGGTAGCTTGTATCTAGGACCAAACTATATAATTTTTGGTTATTTACAAAGAGATGTACATTCAATTTCAATTAATCAATAACAATGATGTACTTTTTTCTTTTTAAATTATTTTAGTTTCTTATTTTCTTTATTAAAATATGTGGAGATGCCATTGTAAAACTCTTGACTTAGGAGGGATGAAAACAACAATAGAACCTGCACTATCTCTTGAGAGGTACCAACACGACTCCACCCCATTCACATGGGTTATGCCAAAACCATTGAAGGTTTAGGCTGGAGGCACAGTCTCTCACAAATATGCAATTGGCCACCAAAGTCTAGAAGATTGGTTTCACCATGTAAGTTGGCTGCCTAGGTTCCAAACTTAAATCAAGGGTATGTGCATGTTTTACTTTGTAATTTTCAATTTGTAGATTATAACTAAGAAACAAAACCATGTACTTTTCTTAGATTGTATGTAGGACCAAAGCCAAGTAATTTTCTAATTATTATAAAGAGATGCACAATGTCAATTTATAAATTAAAGTGATGTATCTTTTTCTATTTTGGTTTTCTTATTTTTCCAATTGTACGTGCAAGTTAGATTTGAGTTTATTTATGGGAGTGAAATTAGTTATCTAACAATACATCTACATGAGAAAGCTTGAAAAGTTGCAAACTTTGACATGACACTCAAACAAGAAATAAAGAAAGTGATGGTAGGACATGAAAAGGACGCACATTTAAACAACAAGAAGAAGAAGTTGATTATCAAAACAACACAAAATGTACGTGGAAAACCCTAGAGAAGGGATAAAAACCACGATTTGAGCAATAACATAACATTCTTGCTCGACTTAGCTTGTATTATGTATCAGAAAGAGATTTGTTTACAATGAAGTTGCCTTTCTTTCCTACCAACTCTCCACTTTCATCTCAAAATTTCCATTTGGGTTCTTGCCCTAGAAGCATAGCTACATGTGCCTTTTATACTCTAAGAAATATGGCTGAGTACAAAGGACAGGTGTCAAGTCATCATATTCTCTCTTTTGGATCTTTTCACAACTGTGATATTATCTACTGACTAAGGGATAAGAACTGCGGCAATGTGGCACTAGGACCAGTAGGTAGGTAGCTTTGTCACTGTTTGGGAAACAAGTCTTGGTCATCAAGAGGGACATTAGGAATATTGTAATTGATACATGTGTTTCCAGGGTGACTCGTTGTTCATTCAACCAATAAGAGATGTCCTTATAGCCTTCAACTCTAAAAACTCACTATGTCCCTTTTTGATAAGTGCTTGAGTACTGTGTTAGGTGCAAATCTCACTTCCTTCCCAAGGCAGTCATGCCTTTAGCACGGACCAAGACAAAATCTCTTAGCCATCACCTACTCTCCCTTCCGTCATAACTGCTCCACGTGTAGAGTCTAGATTCAACCACTTATGCATTCTCCCATTCCTTAGTGGTGTTATGTACATTAGCCCCCTGACTATCAATGGCGTTTAATGGCAAAGGCTTTTGATAGTCACATTTTTAGGCACTAATACTTCAATAATCATGCCCCGTGACATTCAAAAGGGACATATGGATTAAAAGGGTGCTCCTAGCTGTTTTTGCTCCTCTTCGTTTCTTATGTTTTGGCAGATAGACATTACTTCTGATAAATGTCACGTCTCTTCACTTAACTATAGTTGAGAATTTAAATAGGGAATGTTTCTTCTTCAATCTTCATTCTTTTTGTATCTTTTTGATCTTTCTTCAAAAACCTTAACCTCCACGAAAAATGTCAAACACTTCTTCTGATGGTTTCAATTCCCCACAGCACTCCTTAAGCTCTTTTGAGAGTGCATTCAGTGATGTTCTCCCTATTTTCATTAAATTTCAGAAATATGTTGAACGATATTTTAACCTTAAAATTAAAGCTGTTCAGTCTGATTGGGGTGGTGAGTATTGCTCTCTCTCCAATTTTTTTTTTTTTTTTAAAATTGTGGGATTATGCATCGTATTTCTTGTCCCCATACCCATCAACAAAACGGGGCCATTGAACGAAAGCATTGTCATTTCGTTGAAACTGATCTTGCCTTGCTTTATCACACTATTGTCCCTCTTCATTATTGGGATGATTCCTTTCAAACTAGATGTTCTTATTTCTTGTCCCCATACCCATCAACAAAATGGGGCCATTGAACGAAAGCATCGTCATTTAGTTGAAACTGATCTTGCCTTGCTTTATCACACTATTGTCCCTCTTCATTATTGGGATGATGCCTTTCAAACTACATGTTATCTAATTAATCGGCTCCCTACCAAAATTTTACAAAATCATTCCCTTTTTGAAAAGCTTTTTCAAAACTCTCCTAATTATAATTTATTAAGAGTTTTTGGTTGTGCTTGTTTGCCAAATTTGCAACCCTATAATGCTCATAAACTTCAATCTTGTTTTATCAAATGTGTTTTTCTTGGCTACAATTTACATCATAGAGGATACAAATGTTTACATGTTTCCACTGGTCGTCTTTATATTTCTTAGGATGTTCTCTTTGAGGAGTCAGTTTTTCCTTTTGCCACAACTGCTGAGCAACACTCTTCAGTCTCATTATCCACCCCAAGAACACAAAATCAAGCAGTATAGTCACTAGCTCTCTCTTTTGGGCCATGCACAATGGACCTCTCCTCTACTGTGCTAGCTCCTCCACTTGATACATCACATGACTCTCAACTGTCCCTATAGCTCACAGTCCAACCCGCACTCATTCACCCCTCTACTTCTATTCTCCCTTCTTCTTTATAGATACTAACTTCTCACCCTCACATCCAAACGCACTTACTTAACCAACTCACCCCATGGCCACTCGATCCAAGAAGAACATCATCAAACCAAAAACCTTCACTGATGGTACTATCCGTTATCCAATCCCTCATGCTCTTCTTTTTTATGGTGTTTGCTCCTCTGAAGCCACTTGCTATAGTTTTGCTGTTAAAGATCCCAAGTGGTGTGAAGCTATGAATCTGGAATTCGATGCTTTGCTTAAAAATCAAACAAGGACTTTTGTTCTTTCTCGGGTTACTCGCAATGTTATTGGCTGTAAATGGGTTTTTCGAATCAAGCATCGTGCCAATGGTTCAATTGAGAGATACAAGGCTTGCCTTGTTGCAAAAGCTTCTCATCAACAACCTGGAGTTGATTTTGGCGAGATTTTCAGTCCTGTTGTTAAACCCACTATAGTACGTATTGTTCTCTCCATTGCTATGCCTCTTGGTTGGATTATGTAGCAAATGGATGTTCAAAATGCCTTTCTCCATGGCCATTTATCGGAGGATGTATATCTATCCCAACCACTAGGATTCACCCACCCTTAATATCCACATAACATTTGTAAATTGACCAAAGCTCTTTATGGTTTCAAACAGGCAACACGGGCTTGGTTTTCATGGGTCACTGGTCGTTTACTAGCCTTTGGGTTCAGAAGTTCTAAGTCTGACTCATCCTTATTTATTTATTAGCATCAGAGAGTGACTATTTTCTTTCTCATTTATGTGGTTGACATTATAATCACTGGTTGTAGTCTTTCAACAATTTCTGCACTTATTCAGTTTTTGAAGATTGACTTTGCCATTAAGGAATTGGGTGATTTAAATTCCTTTCTTGGTGTTGAGGTTATAAAAAATAACCCTGGTATTTTACTCTCTTAGAAGTGTTATATTGTTGATCTTCTCTGCTGAACTAATATGTTAAAAGCTAAACCTGTTAGCTCTCCCATGGCCACATCCACAAATCTTTATGCCTTTGAGGGTGATCCCATTCAAGATGTCACCTTGTACAGAAGCACTGTTGGAGCCTTGCCATACTTAGCTCTTGCACGTCTTGATAAATCCTATATAGTCAACAAGCTTGCTCAATTTATGCACAGCCCCAAAACTGAACATTGGTAATCTATCAAGCGCCTTCTCCGCTATATGAAACAAACCTTTTGTTTTGGACTTCAAATATATCACTCTCACACTCATTCTCTTCAAGCTTTCTTGGATGCGGATTGGGCTGGCTGTCATGATGATTGTCGCTTTATAGGTGGTTTTTGCATTTTTTTGGGTGCTATTATAATTTCTTGGGGTTGTAAATAGAAAGCCACTGTGGCTCGATCTAGTATAGAGGCTGAGTACAAGGCCCTTGTTAATGTTGCTGTCGATGTCAAGTGGTTATGCTTTCTTTTGTCTGAACTTGGTGCCTCTGTTTCTACCTGTCCTATTTTGTGGTGTGATAACATTGGGGCCACTTATCTTTCATTCAATCTTGTTTTCCATGCTCACAAGAAGCATATGAAAATTGATTTGCATTTTGTTCGAGATATGGTCGCTGCCAAATTTGTTACCATTCGATTCTTCTCTAGTAAAGATCAATTCGGAGACATCTTCACCAAGCCCCTATCTTCCTCCATGTTTGCATTGCTTCATTCCAAGCTCAATGTTGTCCCTATACAATTGAGCTTGAAGGGGGTGTGCTAAGGATAAGATCAGCAACAAATCCAAAATACGAATCCAAGCTAGTTGTGATAAAGAGGAGTCTTTGAATTCCAAAATTCAAAAGAGTTGTGCAAATAAAGCTAGTGATAAGAACAACTGTCAAAGATAGACTTCTTTTGTATTTTGAACTCCTTCTACTTGTAACTTTATCCTCTTATAATTTGTAACTCAAACACGTATTATATATATGCCATACAACCAACACTATTTTGTTAAGGGCTGAAAAATTCAATTATTTTCTTGGCTTGCACTTATTTGTTTTTATAGAATACAACATGAAAAAACTTCCAAATAGAATATTTAAAAAAAAAAAAAAAAAAACTTGCGAAAGGAGGGAAGGGGTGAAAAACTCATCCATGCATCCACCTTATGGAAGACTAGAAATGCGATGTTTGGGGTGGAAATAGCAAGCTGATCAACACCATTAGGCTTAAACCATGGTTCCTGTTGGGTTAAAATAGATTGACCATAATTAATTAATTTAATTACTAAAGTTAATTAATTAAATAAAATTACATGCAAATCATGGAGGCACTCACCAAATAAACTAAATGCAGCAGAAAATAAATTAACACGGTGATTTGTTGACAAATAAGGAAAAACTCTCGCAAGGCAAAACCTCCACTGGGTGAATATAAGATCACCACTCCCAAAAATCCACTAATCAATAATTAAGCAGTTACAAGTATGAGGAATCTTACCAATACCTTAGCCTATCCTAAAATACCAACCTATAATTGAACCTTTACTTGAATACCCAATTGAACTTGATCTTGTAGCAAACTTCTTTGCTTTGCACAAATTTCCAATTTGTGACTAACTCCTTTACAAGGATCCTAGTACGTGATAACTCCAAAGCAACCCATTGATTGTTGTAGTTGATTTGTAAGAGCTTTACATAGAAACACCAATAAGATAATGTTGGTGCTAGAGACTTTGCTTGGCTACAGAACCCAAAAGTGTACAAAAAACGGATTAATATCTATTTTTTCTGTAGGAGGCTAGGATTTATAAAAGAAAACCTTATCAAGCTTTCTAGGGTTAAAGTTTTCTTTCTCCACCTCCTTATGGGCCTTTTTAATAAGCTCTCATATTCCAATTAGGTTTATATAAACCTTGGGCTTTCCTAGTCCTATAAGGATTGTACAAACCCATAAACAAATAGCCAATAGAATTATAATGTTGCAGTCTATATCAGAAATCCCGTAAGCTCGATAGATTTAGAGGTATGAGCTAGGTATCGAACTTCATTAAATCTCGATAGATCGACAAGTATCGAGGACGTATTGGGACCTGTTGATTTAGCTTTTCTTGAGTAGTTCTTGAGTAACTTCATGTTTTCAATGGAGTCACTTGTAATGATTATCTTGAACCTACTTAAATTTACCCAAATACAAGTAAAATGTGTTTTGTCATTGGATATGCTAATTGAATAAAAATATGAACCTAACAGTTCCAATGAATATTGACGTTCAAATATTCATCCCTCAACAACATTTTATTCGATTAATACTACAAAAAGTTCCACTATTAGATTATAATTAAGTTCTCATTCTTTTTGACATACATTCAAAATTTCATTTTAGACCACTATTATTTACTAATCAATTAATTTATTCATATTTTATGTATAATTTTAAAATAGAAAAAATAAACAATTAAAATTTAAACATTTTGTACATTATATATTTAACTCAATCATTTACAGCCACATATATATAAACTGGCTTGAGTCTAAGCCTTGACCACGCCTGATTGGGGCACTGACCAGCACTAATGACTAAATAAATACTCCAGCTACCATTATCGTCGTTTCTTTTTCAGGTATAAAAACGCGACAAATAAAAAGCCACGTTATCGCCATTGAACTCAAAACATGCCATTTTTAAGAGAGTCAGGGACAGGGAAAGATCAGGGTAGTAGCAATATTAATTAGGACATGGGGCATGGTGTTTTTAATGAGGTTGCTGGGTACAGGTCATAATTCATAAGTGGAATTGAAATTTTGAACATTTTTTGTTTTAATGAGATGGTCCAACCACCTAGCTAGGTAGAGGTAAGTGTGAAAGTTCATTGTCAAACAGTAGTGAAAGGACATATGTGAATCATGTTTGGAATATATGTTAATATTTTATGTAATTGGCTGATCCTTTGTCAAAACACACTTTACTTGTAATCTAGTAGATCTAAGACGTGTTTAATACTTTAAGGAACAAGGTTTCAAGATTAAGTGTTAAAGTCATGCAAATTTGTGCAAGAAACAAGTGAAGAAGTGTTGGTTTTTAAAGCTCGACAGCTAGTATCTATCAAGGTTTAAAAAGCTACCGAAGCTCGACAGCTAGCTTAATAGATACCCTATCTGTCGAGATTTATGGAATTCAGTTTTTTATAGCTGATTTTCATCCAATTCGTGTGTATATGTTTAGGCTTTCTTTTCTCACAACCCTAAACATATAGAAGGATTATTTTAAGGGCCGTCAAAGGTTGCGCAAATGTGAAGCAAAGTTTTATTTATGCAAATTGTGACCGGAGACAGAATTTGCCCTAGTTCATTTTTCTCTTGAAGAAGCTGCTGTGTTTGTACACTTTAGAATTTTGTGACCAAGGAACTTCGTGATTTTCATCGTGTGATGAATTGAAAAACTTTGCAGCCAACATCTTTCTCAAGTTGGTGATTAAGTCACATACTGGGATCCGCTCATCTATTGGTTAGTCACGTACTGGGAGTTGTGCATTGAAAATGAGAGATTGTCACTACAGAACAAGTCCAATTGGGTATTAGGGTAAGGGTTCAACTGTATGTTGGTATAAGGTATTAGGATTCCTTTACTTGTAATCGCTTGTTTTGATAATAATTGATTCTCGGGAGTGGTGACCTTAAAATCACCCAGTTGGGTTTTTGCCATGTAGGTTTTCCCCATTTATAAACAAATCACTGTGTCAATTTATTTTCTACGGCACATTTAGTTAATTGGTGATTTGTTTGTATTACCATGCGTTTTGCATGTTAATTGAATTAATTAATTAACTTGGCTAAATCAATTGGTTAATTTATCACAATGGGTCAATACATTCTTGGCCTATCAAGTGGTATCAGAGCAAGCACACTTTGATTAGATTTTAATATTTGCTGTGTGATCCATTGCCCTCTGTTTGTCACGGATAGAGGACAGTCTCTTATTATACCTCATTTATTTGATAACACTAATTATGCATTCTGGAAAGTATGCATGAGAGCTTTCTTATAGTCATTAGATGAAAAGGTGTGGCAAGCTGTGGAGATAGGTTGGACCAAGCCTATGGAAGTGCTGGCCGACTAGGATGATGCTAAAATTGAGGGGGCAAACTTCAATAGCAGGACATTGAATGCAGTCATGAATGAGAAATTCAAGAAGATATCCTCTATTGAAACTGCTAAGGAAGCATGAACCATTCTCCATACAACTTATGAAGGAACCGAGGTTGCCAGGGATTCAAAGCTTCAGGGGCTTAGTACGAGCTTTGAAGAGATTAAGATGGAGAAGGATGAGTCATTCAATGAGGTCTATGCCAAGCTCAAGAACATAGTGAACTCAACCTTTAATTTTGGGAAAACCATTCTTGAACCCAAGATTGTTAGAAAGGTGCTTAGATCTCTACCCAAGAGATTTCATGCCAAGATCACTGCGATTGAGGAATCAAAGGATATGAGATGGTAGATAATTTGCAGACCTATGATGGGTTTGACAAGAATCGGGAAATCAAGCAAGAGCAAAAACATGGCATTGAAGGCCAAGAGCAATGACACTGATGAGTCTTCAGACGACGAAGATTCTAAGATGAAATCCTATATCACAAGGTCGTTCAAGAAGTTTATAAAGAATGCCAACGCAAAAGGATTTGACAAGGACTGAAAGCAACCCAGTTCTTCGTAGTTCAAGAGCTAAGACAAAGGGAAGAAGGATGTTAAGGATGGTGGTCAGTACACTGTTCTCTCAAGACTAAAATGCTTTGGGTGTCAGGGTGGTTACATGAAACAAAAGTGCCTTATGTATCTCAAGACTATTGGGAAGAGCAAGGCATTTGCTGCTATGTTGAGCGACATTGAGCCTAAGGATGATTTTGATAATGAGGATGATGGAATCGTAAATGCCTTCACTGCCACTGTAAATCTAATTGAAGGGATTGTTGAAGATGTGGATGAAGAAGAGGAAATGGTGGAGTCTAAGTTTGAAAAGATGGATGAGCAAGATGATATCTACATAGCCTATCCAAAGTTATACAAGGTCTCAAAAAAGCATGAGAAGTTGTATAGGTTGACCACCAAGAAGCTTAGTGAAGTGGAGCTTGAATGAGAACAAATTTCCACTAAGTTTGATGAAGCAAATCAGACCATTGGAGCATTGAGATTTAAGAATAATCTCTTGGCTGAGAATACCAAGAAGCTTGAGGCAGAACTGTTCCAAGTCAGAGCCCAGTTAGAAAGGACTTCAAGTGTAAAGCTCGATGAGATGCTCAGTCTTCAGAATCTGCTTTCGATCAAATTGGTTTAGGGTATGATTCTCTTCTCCTAGTATTGCTACTTCTAGTATTACTGTTTTTGTTCCTCCTATTAATAATGTTGAAATTGAGAACAATGATGTTAAAAAGGAATTAGCTAGTGAGAACATAGACAAGGGTAAATCTATCTTAGGAGCATCCCCTAAGCTTGATAAGAAAGAGATTAAGAACCCTAGGGCTAAAAAAGGAAATACTCAAAAGCTCAAACAGAAAAAGTAGCATTTCTGTCATCACTGTGGAGTAGTTGGTCATACTTGACCAAATTGCTATAAGTGGTTAACCACTCAATAGAGCAATAACACGATCCCGTCGGGAAACCAGAATTAGTTTCCATCCTCCTTTGCTCCTCTAGGATATCTTCTCAAAGCCCTCATGTTCCTTTCGAACTTGAACAGTTTCAATTCTTCCCCCTCACCGCCGGATCAAGGGTTTGCTAAACGAAAAGGTTCTTCTAATGTGTGGAAGGAAAAAGACTCCAAGTGATTCTATCACCTTTTCTCTCTCTCCCCTTCTTGTTTTTGTTTTTGCATTACTTGTGTGTCTTGCTTTCGTATTTTGAGCCAGTCTAGTTTTATGCATTGCTTTGTTTAACATGTTTTTGTTTGTTTACTTTTCAGTTTTACTTTATTTTGTTTTTTATATAAATAATTTTTTTTTGAAAAATTAGAAAAATACAAAAATAGTGTGTGTTTGTATACATTGGTACTTGTGTATCTTGGATGGCCATTAAAACAAAGTTTTCTGAACTTTGTATCTTTTGTATTTTAGATGAGCATCTCTATGCACAACTAAGCAAGTGAGTTTTGTGGCTCATGTTTGTAATGAGTAAGGTTATGTAATCTCTTAAGCTTAACACTCGTATCACTCTTTTTGACAGGAAGGACTAGAAAATCCTAAGACAAAGGTAGAGGTAGCTACCAAACCTAATGGAACTTCTTATCAGAACTTGGACAAATTGATTGTAGAAGTTCTCCTAGCTAGAAATGTTTGAACCAAACAAACATTTCATTCCTAAGTTTTTAATGAACTGGCTCTTGTTCTCATCTATTACCTATGATCATTCTAAATATTTATAGAAAGATCTATTTTGCTGCAAGAAAATCCAATTGTGTGATTTGGTTAAATAAAGCATTTTGTTCAATATTTATATATATTGTTGCTTATGTGGAAAATTTACTCATTTTTTAATTTTCAATTATTGCCTTTTATCATTAAGAGTCTTGTAGGTCAATTGATTAGAATTTCCTAAAATTTCTAATAGAAACATCCAAATTTCAAATCTATCCCTCCCCCATTGTAAATATCAAATTATGAAAGGAAAAAAAAAAATCTTACTTTTTATATGACCTTTAAAATTTGTCTTAATATTATTATATATAGTGGTTATATTCCCCTATGCATTCAGATTTTTGATACTAAAAAAACCCAGACTTGTATATGCTTTTTTTCCCGTGGTGTATTCTAGTGCACTTTTTGTGAATTCAAAAAAACCCCTTGTGACATCTTATGTTTCTTGTAACGACTCATTATACCAATTGTTTTTAGAGTCTTTTCATTTTCCTAGCATTTATGTAAATGTACTTCATTTATGTAAGAGAATTTAGAGTAATCCCGGTATTAGAATCGAAGAAAATTGTTATGGAATTTAGTAGTACACCTTGATAGATTATTAACTTGATGTGTGTATCATGAAACAATTACTGTGCATATTATTAAATTTATTTATATTTTGCTACAACTAGGTTGGGTATTCATGAAATAATTGAACCTTGAATCATTGTATAATTTTAATTACTAGATTATGAAAATTGTTTGTTTATGCTCGGACCCTCGAAAAGATGAAATCATGCTGTCAATGTCAAACTAGGAGATATATTATAGTGAATAAAAAGATGAATCAGGATAAGGTTATGTGATATTGATAGTCTTCTTCTACTTTAATTTATATGCATTGGTGAGATTGATTGCAGATTAAAACTATTTAAACAAATCTATATATAAACAGTAAAAATATGAAATCTTCTACTTTTTCAAAATATCTAGCCGTGAATAATAGATCTTGTGAATTGCCAAATTGGTTGACAGCCAATGTAGTGTTCAAATAACTGCAAATTTAAAGCAAATGGCATATAACCACGTTTCTTTATTCAACCACACATCGGGTCGCATTGAAGATAAAGTATTTTAATGAATATGGAATAATTACAATATTGATGTGATGTCACATTAATATTGGCAGTTTTTGTCTCCATTCATATGCATGAGTGAGATTACATGTAGGTTAAATCCTTTTAAATAAATCTATAAATAGTATTACGATGAACGGTACACATATAACGAAAAAATTAGAGTACCTAGTTATATGAAATGTGTGTGTGTGTGTGTGAGGTTTTTTTTTTTGATAGGAATGTGTGTGAGAGTTTAGAATGTAATGTGAATATGCTTTTAATGAAATTAAGACGTAAGACACAAATGGAAGCCAACTCACGGGTTGGGTGGTCTTGGATGCCTAACACCTTCTTAAGCCGTACCTAAACTCTAAACTCTAAACTCATACTCTGGTAGTAAGATTAGTCTTTCCACATAAGGGCATTATATACATGGTTCCTAGGCCTGGTGACTTCATTTCTTTTCTCCACCCCAGTACACTCGACCGAGGCGTACTCCCCCTATGCACGTTGCACCCACAAGTGTTTCAAGCTGACAAGAGATCACTATGGGAGTGCTAGGACAATTTTCCTGTAACCTTTTTACAAACTCGTTTGGGTGGATACAATTTGTTGGGTTATAGATTGACCCCGATTAATTAAGTCAATTATCCAAATTGATTAATTAGATCAAATTAAATTCAAATCATGGAGGCACCAACAACTCACCAAATAAACTAAGTGCAACAAAAATTAAATTGACACAGTGATTTGTTAACGAAGGGGAAAAACCTCTCGCAAGGCAAAAACCCTACCGTGTGAATTTTAAGTCACCACTCCTAAGAATTTATTGATCAACAATTAAGCGGTTACAAGCATGAGGAATCTTACCACTACCCTGGCCTACTTAAAATACCAACCTGCAGTTGAACCTTTACTCCAATACTCAATTGGACTTGATCTCATAGTAGATTTCTTCACATGCATGGATCATAGTACGTAACTAACTTTAGTAACTTGATTGATTGTTGACTGCAAAGTTCTTCACTTCAAAGCATGTTGAAGATCAAGAAACACTTGGTTTCAAAACCCTAAGGTGTACGAAACGCAATAGCTTCTCATAGAGTGTATGATTTCTCCAATTGAGTCTCTATGTCTTTGATGACTTTTAAAATAAACCTTTTATATGGTTTAGTGTTGTAGAGAGGGAAACCCTAAACATCCAAGTCATCATTGGCCAAATTTCATATTTGAGATTTCTAAAATCGTAAGTTTCGATCAATCAAGCTTGTGTCGAGTTTCTTAATTAAACCTTGATAGATGCTAGTGTTGAGCCTAATGTCAAGCTTTATTGAATCAACTTTTCTTCACTTATTTCTTGGATCAATTTTCATGTCTTTAATATACCACTTTTAAAGTAAACTTCACACACTTGGTTGATACATTAAACCCAACTCAAATCTACCAAATTACAAGTAAAGTGTGTTTTGTCAAAGGATAAGCCAATACATAGAAAATATGACCTTAACACAATTATCGCCTTAAATATAGAAATCCATTGATGCATTAAATATTTTTCCATTTTTTTTAATTATTATTGAAAATTTCCTAATTTAATATAAACACATGGTTGACTTTACTTAGGCAACCTACGGTACTGCACCTTAAGAACTTTACCTAAGTTTTAGGCTAAGTAAAAAACTTGATAAGATAATGCAAGTGCTTTTGTGCCATTTCATTTCAACAAATAAATAAATTTGAAGCATTAACCACAATACACAACCTTATGAAATAGAATACTAATTTAGCCAAATCAAATAATTGGATTTATTACTACAAAAGTAGAAATAGGTTTTCTACAAATATGTAACATGGTCACATGTTGCAGGAGAGACTAGGAGAGCTAGTTCATTATAAACTTGAACACATGTTGTTTATTAATTTGTTTTAAAAATTTCAAACTTTGAGAATTTCAGTAATCAATTTCTTTATGTTTTTGTATGAAGAACCACCATGTTTCGTAGCCTCCTCTGGCTTGGTCTTCAACTCCATTACATTCTTCTTCATTTCTTTACCTTTCTCAACATCCGTTAACCCTCTCACAAGCATCTCTACATCATCTCTATGAACATTATTAATGCAGAGAGGGAAAATTTTTGACCAATCACAAGCTGAAACATCATACTACAAAGTCCACAAAATACAGACAATTACAAAGCGTCATGTATTGCTGCTAGGTTTTGCTATCACTACTCAGAAACCAACAGAAATTTGCCAAGTGTCATGCAAAAGCCAATCACACATCAGCGCATGTAAGCGATGACATAAGCAAACCAATCAGGCTGTGACATGTGTCATTAATCAGACTCCGCCATGTGTTGCTCAACCACCCCCAAACTCTTATAAATAGAAGCATTCCTAAGGCATTTGAGGGGGGGAAAAAAAAGCCATCTAGAGCACAAGCAGCATCAAAGAAGATTCAGAAGTCCAGAGGCTCTGCTAGAACCAAGCCTTAAAGCATCTAGGAACTTCAAGAACTTCAACTTTGAATATGAAGAACATTCGAAGAGAAATCATATAAATCATCTTCTTAGATCTCAAAGGTTACTAGAATCAAGTTCAAAAGCCTTCAAAAACTCCAAGAAACCATAAATTGGTGAAGCTCAATGAATCTATGCCTCAAAAGCCCAGAAGAACTTCCACCACAAACATTTGAATATAAAGAACACAAGAAGAGGAAACATCCAAATCATATTCCTAGATCTCAAAGTTCACTAGAATTAAGCTCAAAAGTCTCTAGAAATTTCAACAACCACAAATCAGTGAAGCTCTATGGATTCAAGCCTCTAAAGCCCTAAAGAACTCCCACCACAAACTTTCGAAGACGAAGAACACACAAAGAACACAAAGAACGTGAAGAACAAAGGATTTCTAACAAGCTCATAGCCAAAGATTCATTGTAATTTTGTTTCAAAGATCTTTGATCTATTCCTTAGCCAAATTGAAGGATATCTTGTATTCGAATCAAAATCACATTACCATAATTCCAATCAACAAATCTTTCAAGGAGATCGAATCAGAGGATCACTCTTTTGTAATCACAGAGAATTATACCACACATTCATCAATACAAATTCGCATTTGTGACACCATTTTACTTGTTTGATTCATTTCGAACTGAGAAATTTAGTCGTCCACAAATTCTGGTATGCCCGATGGGACATCTCCACCTTTCATCTCATTCTCCTTCAAAGAAAGAAATCTTTATCATCTTGCTACCAACTTCAATGGCCATTAACAAGAAGATTCAAGCTTCAACAACAGCTACTTCAACTAAACTTGGTACGGCTACCACCAACAAGTGCATTGGTGTAATTAATTATAGCCAACCCAAAGCAAACAATCAACTTCAATCTTAATCAACCAAGTAATCCAAGGTCTAGAAAATCATCTCCTTAAACCCTCTTACAAGAAACAATGTCATCAACAAGGACATCTCCACCTTAGAACAACTTAAGTATGGAGAAAACTCCCATTCTTCCTTCATAAGAAGTTGGTCGCACGATTTCTCTCCCATCGAAGGGAACCCAAAAGATGAGATTTCACATGCTCACTTCAATTCACTTTCTTCTCCATTATCTTGGGAAGTTGTGTCAGTCATGATGACTAACACCTCTATCATGGAAGAAAAAATGGCTGAAATGGAACAAAAGGTTGTCCTTCTCACAAAAGCACTTGAAGATAAGGACCTCCAAATTGCAACTTTAATGAACAAACTCGAAGTACATGATCTAGGTGAATCAAGCCATGGTCATAAATTCAAATCTGTGAAGGATGACAAAGGGAGAGAAATTGAAAACACTCCTTGATGAGAACAATCTACTTCGGTGGCTTCGTTGTCAGTCCAACAATTACAAGACATGATAACAAATACCATCCGAGTACAATATGGAGGTTCTTCTACAAGTTCTCTCACATATTCAAAACCTTACACAAAGCGCATCAACAACATGAGAATGCCAAATGGGTATCAACCCCCCAAGTTCTTGCAGTTTGACGGCAAAGGAAATCCTAAGCAACACATTGCTCACTTTGTAGAAACTTGTGAGAACGCTGGAACTCAAGTAGGCCTTTTTTTAAAGCAATTTGTTCGTTCGCTCAAGGGAAATGCCTTTGATTGGTATACAAACTTAGAATATAAGTCAATCGACAATTGGGAACAACTAGAAAGAGAATTTCTTAACCGATTCTATAGCATGCGTCGCATGGTGAGCAAGATGGAGCTTACTAATACCAAGCAATGGGAAAATGAGCTGGTGGTCGATTATATCAATCGATGGCATTCTTTGAGCTTGGGTTGCAAGGATAGACTTTTTGAAATTTCTGCTGTAGAGATGTGCATCCAAGGCATGCATTGGGGACTTCGTTACATCCTTCAAGGGATAAAGCCTCGAACATTTGAAGAGTTAGCAATTCGTGCACACGACATGGAGCTGAGCATTGCTAGCCGTAGAAATACAAAACTTCCCATACTTGAGGAAAGCAGAAAAGAAGCAAGGAGGAATGATAAGAATGCAAAAATCAATCTTAAAGACCCAATGGTTATTAACACTACTGTAGTTAAGGTTCCAAGAAGAGGAGCGAAGGCAAATGAAAAACAGCTTGAAGGATGGCAAAAGAACGAAATGCGTCGCTTGACTTTTAAGGAATGTGAGCAAAAAGCATATTCATTCCCTAATGAAGATGTGCCAAACATCTTAGAACAACTATTGCAATTGAAGCTGATTGAATTGCTAGAATGCAAGCGACCAGAAGACATGGGGCAAGTTGATGACCCTAACTACTGCAAATACCATCGCATCATTGGCCATCCAATCCAAAAATGCTTTGTCTTCAAAGAACAAATCATGAAGCTTGCCAAAGAAAACAAGATTGATTTAGACTTTGATGAAGTTATTTGGCCAAACCATGTGACCGTTGCTTGTGATGTACTTCCAACTCTCAGGCAGGGGGTAAACACCATTGGAGCTTACAAATTCATTGACAATAATGGTGTAAGGATTGGCCCCACCAATGGGAAGTTCCTTAAACACTTCTATGCTTGAAAATCAAGGATTGCTCCTCAGTAAGAACTTAAACTGCCCACTACAACGCTGCAAGGGTACATGACGTCTTTCCATTACCTTTAAAAGCGTACCAAAAAAACAAAACAAAACAAAAGGATCAACAAAAAAATGATCCAAAAAGAAATCATCAAAAAAAAAAAAAAAAAAAAATGCATCAAATCGAGCATCTTCTTGTACCTTGCAAGTCTAAGCTACATCGTCTCTCGTCTAGGTTATGCCACTTCACAACTTCGAAATTTGAACCACTTCATCTCCCTTCTGAGTGGTGTTGTTTCACATCATGCCTTTGAAATCTGGACAACGTCAACTTCCTCTAGAATGATAATAAATCATGTATTTGAAGTCGGTGTTGCATCTCCTTGCTTCTATGGGCATGTTCGTGCAATGTCGAATAATTGGTGGCATGTTCTGACATCTTTAAAGTCTTGGCAGCATACTTGCATCTTCAAAGTGTTGACGTAGCTTCATGGCAAAGATGAATGTTGGTATGGCTTCAGTGCGAATGAAGTGTGGACGTCGTATCATGGCAAAGATGAATGTTCGCACAACCTCAATATAAATAAAATGTCAAGGCAGCTTTATGGTAAAAGAAGAGTGCTAGTGCAGCTTCATTACAAAGGCAAATGATGGTGTGACTTCATAGCAGATGCAAGTGCAAATTTGCTTCAGTGGACAAAGTAATGGTGATGCTTCAATGCAAATGCAAGAGTTGGCGCAACTTCATGACAAAGATAAGTGGTGACGTGACTTTAATGCAAGAAAGATATGGATGCAGCCTCAATGCAAATGCAAACTTTGTGTGGCTTCATGATAAGAACAATTGGTGCGGCTACGTTGCAAAGACAAGTGTGGAACACGTTCATGCAAAAACAAGTGCTAGCATAGTTCCATTAACAACCAGCACTAGTATTGCTTCATTGCCAACACCAGAACCAATACGACTTCAAAGACAAGTACTGGCAATAGCATTGTTGCCTAGATGTATATCCTTATGGAAACGTCATTGCAAAGAAAAATATCACTAAAAGATTGTTGTTGCAAGAAAAGAATGTAATAACATGAAGGCATACGTCACTACAAGAATGTTGCTATCAAAAAAAAAAAAAAAAAAGTAGAGTCAGTACAAGTAAAGCTTGTTAAAAAAAAAAAAAAAAAGGAGAAAAGGCGTGGTTTCTCTGCACTTACGATATTATGTTAGTTGCTAAAGGCTAGCAACTTAATGCATGGCCCAGGTGGCTTTATATAGAAATTTTTTGAAACTAACAGACAAAAGGAGAAAGAAGTCCAAGCAGTTAAAAATATCAACTTTCAAAAAATACTGCACCGAACCTTGAAAAAAAAGGAGAAATGGTAATGTCCATAGAAGGAAAATGTTGTCAAAAAGAAATTGTTACACTAGGCCTGGCAAGAAGTTATAGGCTAGCAAAGAGCAACATATTGTTCCAAGAAACTATGCCACCAACCCTTAACAATAGTAGAGACACTCAGTGGTTACCCTAGAACCACTCCCTGCCTGAGTTGTCAAACATTGTCAAAGTAGTTACCGTTAGAGTGGACTAAGATGGCAACAAATCCAACCATGCCTACGGATTTCTCTTTTAGATTTGTGTCATTTTACAAAACTGAATCCACAAGGATCTTCTAGGGACTTCAAGCTACAAAGACCCAAAGAAAATAAAACTCAGTAGACTATCCATGCGCTCCCATGTGCAGCCATAAACTCACAGTGACCAACAGAATAGTCTTTCAAAATTTGTGCAAATCAATTTGCGATTTTACAAAACTGAATCCAAAAGGATCTTCTAGGGACTTCGAACTACAAGACCTAGAAAAGCTGTCCATAATGGAGCCATAATGCGCCACCATGCACCGCCAGAAATTCCCAACAACCCGCAGATTTCTGTTTCAAATCTGCGCAAATCTAAGAAAAAGTTTACAAAACCGATGCCATTACTAGATCCATTGGCTTGAGATCTACAAAACTTGAAAATTTCAAGTCAAGAAGCCCAGATATGCGCCACCAGATGCTTCGGAGATCCTAGCATTGAGTTCACGCACTCTCATGCGCCACCTCAACATCATGCGCTCATACGAGCTAGCAAAACTCACACGCCACGCGCCATACTCTAACACGTGCTTCAACATCATAACGTCATGGCTGACATCACCATCCACTATGGTCTAACTTGTCTGTCCTAGCCGACCCAGTTTGACCCGCTCATCTTGACCCGATCCAAACCGCCTAAAAAAAAAAAAAAAAAAATGCTTTGACCAAGTTGGACCTTTGACTTTGTCCAAAAAGTCAAAATTTACAAAACGGACCTGTCCCACTCAGTTTTTTGAGTACATTCCGATTTTAGGATTTGTTTCTTCACTCAAAACTCAGAAATTGTGCAAACTTCCAATTTCCAAAAAGTTGACTTTTGCATAAATCTTGACCAAAAGTCAAAATTTTTAAGAATGACTTATCTTGCTTAATTTTTCACATACATTCCAATTTTGGAATCCGTTTCGTCATTTGAGACTCAGAAACTACACAAATGACTCAAAGATAGTTGAATTTCATATTGAAGTCGACCTAAAGTCAAGATTTTCAAGCTAGACTTGTCATGCTCAGTTTTTCGCTACTTGGAAATCACCAATCTAACCCACATCTCCGAAGTACTAACAGTGTCCAAAACTTAAGCTCCCAAGATCAAAATTTGAGATCCATCCATTTAGTTTGGATCCCCTCAGGGTTATCCTTTAGACTTCATTAAGGCTTCTCTTTTAAAGAACAGATGAACTCTCACAAGTGTGTCTTAAGCTTGAAATTACATTAGGTCACTACATCAACCTACCATTCCCGTTCAGTGCCTACTGTTCTCATCCACCATTCTCACTAAAAATTCTCATCCGCCATTCTCAACTACCCATCTACCGTTGTTCATCTCTCCGCTACAAATAAAAGGGTCAGATTCATCAAAAACTCATCAAGAAAAACACACTGAGTCTTGAAATAAAGATTTTCTTCTTTCAAAATTTCAAGTCCTCATTCTCACAACCATTTCTCACTATGGCCTCATCATTCTCAACAACTAGCAACCAATATTGCTTCATAATCAATTTGAAATCAACCCTCTCGTGGTTCAGTAGAAACCCTCTCCACAACATCATTGTAGTTTTGAAATCCAAAAAAATTTTGTTTCTTCCCTTAACGACCACATTTGTCCATAAAATTACTCATAAAAAGGCTAGTGTTGTCGTTCCATGCTTCCTCGGACTTGGTTGGCCAGGTAATCCAAGTCCAGCAAAGACACCCGTTCCTAAGCTCAGGGCTCCCGTAGGCTCTCTCTAATTGCTTGGTCTTCCAGCAGAAGCAGCAGTTTGGAACAAACAGCAACTTGGCTGGTTTCTAAGACCAGAATCACAAGTTAGCTCCATTTTTCATTTTTTTGTGCTTTTCTAACAAGTGGTAGTAGGTGAAGATGGTAAAAAGTATTGAGGTATCCTAAAAATTGTCTCCCATCCAACACTTGAAACAACCTCCAAGGCACCAGCTCATCAGAAATCAGCCTTTTGTGCCAGTAAATGGTCACCAAAGCCTTATTCCATGTCCCCACCAGTGTGGGACCCAAAGGTCATCATTGCTAGTACCTCAAAACACATTTTCTAGAATTACTCCAACTTAAAATCTGCTTGAAGAATTTCAGAAAATATACTTCTGAAATTACTTCAACTTAACGTCCATCGGCATGGTCCCATCACACAAGCACATTTGATGACTTGCTGCTGGACCTCATTCAGCATGCAGCCAGTCCCCTATCCCAAGGTGTACTTCCTAGAAACATCTACACTAGAGAGTCCTCAACGTATAGGGCCAACAACATGGTGTCATATGTTTCACCAATTCACTTTGCTTCATCGCCATCTTCTTCACTACCAACATTAGCATACCCAGAATCTATAAGCTCCTAAAATTACCTAAACTTAACCTGAATGAAACAATGACACATGCACACTCAACCAATTTCCCATATGTCCTCGTCATAATCCAAAGTATATTTTTCGGAAATTACTTCACCTGAACTTCTTAAAAACGCCAGGCTAGCCCCATGACTCTGCATGCTATACCCAGCCACCATCCTCGCATCTTCCCCATCCTCTACACCCTGTGATTGCCACCAATGATCCAAAATACTCTTTTGAAATTACCTCAGCTTAACCTCTATTGAAATGATTCAATCTTGCAAGTACATCCAACTTCTTGCAAATAACTTTCAGCCTTACCAACCCACTCCAAGTACCATGGAACACTATTTTGAAATTACTTCAACTTAACCTCTGCTGAGAAGGCTCGGTCATGCAAGTACATTCAAATACTCACAGACCCATTTTCGGTCTCATCAAAGCCTTTCATATGGGTGGGTCTACTCCTTGGAAATTATCTCATCTTGATAAAACTCCACCACCTTTAACTACTTCACTTGAAAAGTCAAGTGTAAAAATCCGTTTTCGAAACTCATTCCCATACCATACTCCGAAATTGTATGCGTGAACGAATCTCGAGGGGGAATTTGTAGAGAGGGAAAATTCCCAACCTATCACAAGCTAACACATCATACTACCAAGTCCACAAAATACAACCAATTACAAAGCACCATGTATTGCTGCTAGGTTTTACTATCACTACTTAGAAACTAACAGAAATTTGCCAAGTGTCTACAAAAACCAATCACACATCAGCATGTATAAGCGATGACATAAGCAGTCAAACACGTGTAAGCGATGACATATGCAATCCAGCGCCTGTAAGCGATGACATAAGTCAACCAATCAGGCTGTGACATGTGTCACCAATCAAACTCCGCCACGTGTCACTTACCCACTCCCAAACTCCTATAAATAGAAGCCTTCCTAAGGCATTTGAAGAAAAAAAAAAAAAAAAAAGCCATTTAGAGCACAAGCAGCATCAAAGAAGATTCAGAAGTCCAGAAGCTCTGCTGGAACCAAGCCTTAAAGCCTTCAAGATCTTCAAGAACTTCAACTTCGAGTACGAAGAACATTCAAAGAGAAATCATATAAATCATCTTCCTAGATCTTAAACGTCACTGGAATCAAGCTTAAAAGCCTTCAGAAACTCCAAGAAACCATAAATTGGTGAAGCTCAATAAATCTAAGCCTCCAAAGCCTCGAAGAACTTCCACTACAAACCATCGAATACAAAGAACACACAAAGAGGGATCATCCAAATTATATTCCTAGATCTCAAAGTTCACTGGAATTAAGTTCAAAAGCCTCTAGAAACCTCAAAAACCACAAATAAGTGAAGCTCTACGGATTCAAGCCTCTAAAGCCCCGAAGAACTTCCACCACAAACTTTCAAAGATGAAGAACACAAAGAACGTGAAGAACAAAGGATTTTTAGTAAGCTCATAGCCAGAGATTCATTGTAATTTTGTTTCAAAGATCTTTGATCCATTCCTTAGCCAAATTGAAGGATATCTTGTGTTCAAATCAAAATCACATTACCACAATTCCAATTAGCAAATCTTTCAAGGAGATCGAATCAGAAGATCACTCTTTTGTAATCACAGAGAATTGTACCACACATTCATCAATACAAATTCACATTTGTGACATTATTTTACTTGTTTGATTCATTTTGAACTGAGAAATTTAGTCATCCACAATTATCAATCTCCATTCCAATGCCCCACTCAGTACAACAGTACCGAAAATTCGTTTGTTGTGTGGCAAAGAAAGGCCAAGAGATCATTAGCACTCCATCACACACAGCTTCAAGCGTTGAATTCCACCCATTATGTGTTACAAAACCTCCTATTGATTGGTGCTTCAAGATTTGCTCTTGAGCACACCAAGTTGCTAACATGGCTCTATCCTTCGTTTCGGTAACAAATTCAAGATGAAGAATAGCCAAATCGCCTACCACAAGATCTGGTCTTATAATCCATAAGAACAGTTTTTCACTATTTGCTAACCCCCAAGCAAACTCAATGAGTTGTTTAGGTGTCATAATAGTTACATTGCCAAAATTTACATATAATATAGAGTGGGGTTCTTTTGAATTTAGCCATTCAACACAACCCGGTTGTTCTTTCCATAGATTGGAACCTATTGATTTCAACTTATTATCACCCTCAATCTGATCAGCAAGTAGTAGAAGTGGTTCAATAGTGTATACACAAGGAAGCTTGGAGGACAAAGCATCCAACGCAGCCTGTTCAAAAGTGTCAAATGTGTTCAAAATGATAGCTGAAGCTCTTGGGGCTCTCTCCGTTTGGTGGATGAGGTAGTTAAGGCTAATGTCATTCTCATCTGTAGTTCTAATGAAACTTGGAAGATCCTTAAGGCAGATATTTTTCATCCCAAGAATCCAATCTATTACAGTTTCCAAGTATCCATTTGTTAAATAGCTCGCATCTTTGAATCAGACAAAAGTAAGGTTCTCAAATGTAAAATATTAAAACTAGCCTACATAGTTTTAAAACAAAACAAAAAAAGACATGATAATTTGATAGCTGTATGTTTTAATTGACATAGAGCAAATGTTATAATTGACGTAGAGTAAATATTATTGCAGATCTCCCCTGCACATCTCTTATATCTTTGCTTCTCATTTTCGTGTTTGATTCACATATGTGAGTCACTTCACAATTATCAAGGTGATAAATGGAGGCAGCAAACAAACATCACTTTAGCAAGCTATTTCCCCATATGTCATTCACTCTCTATATCACAACATCACCCCGGCCCAGTTGTAATGAAGAAATAAAAGATATAGAGAGAGGGAACGAGAGAGCGGAAACAAAGATTTACTTGGTTTGACCTAGCAGCTTATGTCCATAACAAAAATCTTTAATGACACTTTGCTATATTGAATTGCGTTACAAGAATCCCATACACACACAAACACTCACACAAAATGGTAGACCTATAAGGGCCATTAATTATGCTCTAACCAAAAATAATTCATATGCATTGATTCAAGGCATAATAAGGGGTTAGTCAGTTATGACTGAGATCCATACACAGTAAAACGTAAAGGACAAAAAACATATACATATACTTACACTAGTTACATGGCTCATTCTTACCTAAGCACATATTTATCAAAGCCAACTAAATTCTTCTAGCAAAATGGCAATCTAAAAAGTTGTGATTATTGCATCCTAATTAAAAATAAATAAAAAATACTCATAAGCAGAACAAATTCAATTAGATAAAGCAATTAGTTCTTCGATCCCAAATTTACTGCACCCTTTTTTTCATTATCATGATTCATTTTAGAATTAAGGGGGATTATTTTAAACAATATTTAGCACCAACATGGGACACATTATAGTGGAAAGAAACAAAAGGTAAAGATTGCAAAGTGTAGTCGTGAAGCTAGAAATTTTGTTCAAGGGCATCAAGTTAAAAAAAAATTAAAAAATTAAAAATTTAAGACCAAAGAATAAAAAATATATATACACATACATAAGTATGTAACATGATTTAACAAGTTTTATTTTCTTTTTTTGTAAGAAAATATTTAAATTAATTTGGTCTTTAAATTGGTCAAATGATTTTTTTCTTCATCCAATCAGTTAGTAAATTTTCAATTATCATTTAAATCATATTGGTTAGAATTAATATTCTTGAAAATATTTAGATTAATATTTATTTTTTAAAAAGATATTACATAGTTATTTTAAATCTTTGAAATAGATAAATTTAATCACTTCTAAGTAATTTAGATAATAAAAATCACTCTACATGCCTAAATATGTTCAAGTCAACATAAAAATACATATAATAATAATAATATAAGCTGAATGAAAAAATTATTTACATAAATGACAAATGCAATAATTAACTCCAACTTTTAAGTTTCAACCACAAAATTAACAATTTTCTTTCTTCTGAAAATAAAATAATAAAAGCATGGTGTATATATCACCAATTCTCCAAAGAAGAAAAAAAAAAGTTTTTTTGGATAAATAAAAAGTAAAAAATGCTTCTATTAAAGTGATTTACTTAACTATTTTTTTTTTGGGGGGGGGAGGGGGGGGGGGGGGAAAAAAAAAAAAATTTAAAAAATTTAAGACCAAAGAATAAAAAATATATATACACATACATAAGTATGTAACATGATTTAACAAGTTTTATTTTCTTTTTTTGTAAGAAAATATTTAAATTAATTAAGTCTTTAAATTGGTCAAATGATTTTTTTCTTCATCCAATCAGTTAGTAAATTTTTAATTATCATTTAAATCATATTGGTTAGAATTAATATTCTTGAAAATATTTAGATTAATATTTATTTTTTAAAAAGATATTACATAGTTATTTTAAATCTTTGAAATAGATAAATTTAATCACTTCTAAGTAATTTAGATAATAAAAATCACTCTACATGCCTAAATATATTCAAGTCAACATAAAAATACATATAATAATAATAATATAAGCTAAATGAAAAAATTATTTACATAAATGACAAATGCAATAATTAACTCCAACTTTTAAGTTTCAACCACAAAATTAACTGTGGGGCCAGAAAATCGGGTAGCCTCGGCCCACGTCAACCCAGGCCCAAATGGCCCACGCCGAGGACGCATGATGGGTCCAAGGATGATCCTATCCTCGGTCGTCCGAGACCTCAGTACGAAGAAGGGGCAAGCCCTAGGCAAACTGTCACCTCGGCATTTAATACGCTCACCTAACCCTTCTGGCCGCATTAATGAGGATGTAACACCATAACAGGGCAACATCGATCAGGGTGAACCACTTGAGCACGGAAATGACCTTTGATGGGATAGACGGTCAGGTGGAAGGCCAATAGATGACCAACAAGAGGAGGAAGAGAGGAATATATAAGAAAAGGGAGCAAAATGTAAAGGGGGGTTTTTTGGGGGAGTGGAAAGGAGGAAAAACCTCCTTGGCCAGGAGCCGAGGAGCATCTCCCAGTTGTAAATTTTTCTAAGTATTTTTTCAGTAAAAGAAAAGAGTTCATGCTTCGTGAACGCCGGCCAGCGCCTAAACCTTCGATCCACTCTCTATAAATTCATTGTTCTGGGTTCGTTGGGCCTTTGACCCATATCCTTTGGGTTTAGGCAACAAAAACTGACTCTACAATTAGCGCCGTCTGTGGGGAGGATTAGTGCGCCGGCCGGCGCAACAGGCGATTGTTCTAAATAATCACTCTACGGAAGATCGGTGATGACACAAAAAAAAAAAAGAAAAAAGCATATTTGAAATATGTGATGGAAGTGAAAATGATTGTTTTATTCTCTCAGTGTGTATTAACTCTCTATTATTGCTCTATTTTTCTATTCGGATCATGCTAGGAACAAAAAGTCCACAATTTTTGCTGAGTGGTGGAGGTCTAATGGTTGGTCGACACCTCCATCATTCACAACTCATCACAAAACACATATTAGATTTCGGCCAATAAATGAGTATTGACTTGAAATAGAAATCTTGGCTTTTTTATAAAATTTTAAGAAAGGAGGGGATTGTTTTGTAACTTTTTGAAAAGGGGGAGAATTGAGGAGAAGAAGAAGAAGATGAGAGGAAGAAAAAGAAAAGAAGCAATTGGGGCTTTTGTAATGTAATTTATTGTATTTCGCTAACATGTGGCTTCTTCTTCTCATTCTCAAGGATTTCACCTCTTTCTCCCCTTTTTTTTTTCTTTTTTCTTTATCTAGGTACAATAGTAACTTTGATTTTTAACTCAGAAAAATAATATTTTATATATATCAAGTTAAAGTATTTANTTAAAATGATAAATTTATATCTCGCTTAATTGATAATAATAAAATATAAATTAAAAAAAAAAAACCAACAATATTAATATATTAATGTTATTATTATTGATTAGATAGTAAGATATAGTAAAATATATCATTTTAAATACTTTAACTGATATATATATATATATATATATATATATATATTATTTTTCTGAGTTAAAAATCAAAAGTTTACTATTGTACCTAGATAAAGAAGAAAGAAAGAAAAAAAAAAGGGGGAGAAAGAGGTGAAATCCTTGAGAATTGAGAAGAAGAAGCCACATGTTAGCGAAATTACAATAAATTACATTACAAAAGCCCTAATTGCTTCTTTTCTTTTTCTTCCTCTTCATCTTCTTCTTCTTCTCCTCAATTCTCCCCCTTTTCAAAAAGTTACAAAACAATCCCCTCCTTTCTTAAAATTTTATAAAAAAGTCAAGATTTCTATTTCAAGTCAATACTCATTTATTGGCCGAAATCTAATATGTGTTTTGTGATGAGTTGTGAATGATGGAGGTGTAGACCAACCATTAGACCTCCACCACTCAGCAAAAATTGTGGGACTTTTTGTGTTCCTAGCATGATCCGAAATAGAAAAATAGAGCAATAATAGATGAGTTAATACACATTGAGAGAATAAAGACAAGTCATTTTCACTTTCCATCACATATTTCAAATATGCAACAAAGATTCACATGGGGGGGAGGGGGGGGGGGGCGTATAAAACGAGGAGGGAAAAAGTGAAATTAAAAAATAGAATGACTTTAGAGGAGAAGTAATGGCTTAGCTTGTTTTTATGTATCAGAAAGAGATTTGCTTACAATGAAGTCGCCTTTCTTTCCTACCAACTCTCCACTTTCATCTCAAAATATCTATTTCGGTTTTTTCCCTAGAAGCATAGCTGCATGTTCCTTTTATACTCTAAGGAATACGGCTGAGTACAAAGGATAGGTGTTAAGTCATCATATTCTCTCTTTTGGATCTTTTCACAGCTGTCATATTATCTGCTGAATAAGGGATAAGAACTGCAGCAATGTGGCACTGGAACTAGTAGGTAGGTAGCTTTGCCACGGTTTGGGAGACAAGTCTTGGTCATCAAGAGGGACATTAGGAATACTGTGATTGATACACATGTTTCTAAGGTGACTCATTGTGCATTCAACCAATAAAGGATGTCCTTATAGCCTGCAACTCTGAAATGTCACTATGTCCCTTTTTGATAAGTGCTTGAGTACTGTGTTAGATGTAAATCTCACTTCCTTCCCAAGACAGTCTCGCCTTTAGCATTGACCAAGACAAAATCTCTTAGCCATCACCTACTCTCCCTTCCCTCACAGTTGCTCCACGTATAGAGTCCAAATTCAACCACTTATGCATTCTCCCATGCTTTAGTGGTGTTACATACATTAGCCCCCTGACTATCAATGGTGTTTAATGGTAAAGGCCTTTGACATTCACATTGGTTCAGGCATTAATACTTCAATAATCATGCCTTGTGATGTTCAAATGGGACACATGGCTCAAAAGGGTGCTTCTATTCATTTTTGCGCCTCTTCGTTTCTTATGTTTTAGGAGATAGATATTACTCCTCATAAATGTCATGTCTATTCACTTTACTACAGCCGAGAATTTAAATAGGGGATGTTTCTTCTTCAATCTTCATTCTTTTTGTATCTTTTTGATCTTTCTTAAAAGACCTTAACCTCCACGAAAAATGTCAAACTCTTCTTCTGATGGTTCTAATTCCCAACAGCATTCCTCAAGCTCTTTTAAGAGTGCTTCCAGTGATGTTCTCCCTATTTTCATTAAATTTCAGAAATATGTTGCACGATATTTTAACCTTAAAATTAAAACTATTAAGTCTGATTGGGGTGGTAAGTATCACTCTCTCTCCAAATTTTTTGAAAATGGTGGGATTATGCATTGTATTTCTTGTCCCCATACCCATCAATAAAATATGGCCATTGAACAAAAGCATCGTCATTTAGTTGAAACTGGTCTTGCCTTGCTTTATCATGCTATTGTCCTGCTTCATTATTGGGATGATGCCTTTCAAACTACATGTTATCTAATTAATCGGCTCCCTACCAAAATTTTACAAAATCATTCCCTTTTTGAAAAACTTTTTCAAAACTCTCTTGATTATAATTTATTAAGAGTTTTCAGTTGTGCTTGTTCGTGAAATTTGCAATCCTATAATGCTCATAAACTTCAGCCTCATTCTATCAAATGTGTTTTTCTTGGCTATAGTTTACATCATAAAGGATATAAATGGTTACATGTTTCCACTGGTCGTCTTTATATTTCTCGAGATGTTCTCTTTGAGGAGTCAGTTTTTTCCTTTTGCCACCATTGCTGAGCAACACTCTTCAGTCTCCTTCTTCACTCCAAGAACACAAAATCAAGTGGTATAGTCACTAGCTCTCTCTCTTAGGCCACGCACAATAGACCTCTCGTCTACTGGGCTAGCTCCTCCACTTGATACATCACTTAACTCTCAACTGTCCCTGTAGCCCACAGCACAACCCGCACCATGACCAATGCCCTAGTTGGTCCTATACATGTGACCTGCTATCAGGAAAAGAATTGCAATAACTAAATGATGGTGTGCAATATCGGTTAACCAGATACTCTAGTTACTGGATCTAACCTCTATGAAATGTAAGAAAGTCTGCATATTTTGACCAATTCAAGGTGAAAAATGGGTTGCTCCCTCAGCAAAACTGGGATAAAGTTGAGCCAAAAGATCCCGATTCAAGATAAATTCATGAGGAAGTGGGATCTCTTTAGGATCCACTCCAGCATTTAGAAATTGGTTAATTGGTAAAGATACATGTACTTGATGCCCTGCCCAAGAAAGAGCCCACATCCTAGTAGCCCTGCTAATGGTGATTCAACATAGATTCTGCATCTTGGAACCAAAGCCAATTTTGGAGTAGCTTTGTGGTAATGGAACCACCCTTCTACATCTATTATCCCTTCTTCTTCATAGATACAAACTTCTCACCCCACATCAAACCACCTAACCAACTCACCCCATGGCCACTCAATCCAAGAACAACATCATCAAACCAAAAACCTTCACCGATGTACTATCCGTTACCAATCACTCATGCTCTTCTTTTTTTGGTGTTTGCTCCTCTGAAGCCACTTGCTATAGTTTGTTGTTAAAGATCCAAGTGGCGTGAAGCTATGAATCTAGAATTTGATGCTTTGCTTAAAATCAAACATGGACTCTTGTTCCTTCTTAGGTTACTGCAATGTTTTGGTGTAAATGGGTTTTTTTAATCAAGCGTCATGCTGGTGGTTCAATTGAGCGATACAAAGCTTGCGTTTGCCTTGTTGCAAAAGGTTTTCATCAACAACCTGGAGTTGATTTTGGCAAGATTTTCAGTCTTGTTGTTAAACCCACTACCGTATGTATTGTTCTCTCCATTCTGTGTCTCTTGGTTGGATTATGCACAAATTGATGTTAAAAATGCTTTTTCCATTGCCATTTATTTGAGGATGTATATATGTCCCAACCACCAGGATTCACCCACCCTTAAAATCCACACCAGTTTGTAAATTGACCAAAGCTCTTTATGGATTGAACAGACACCACGAGCTTGGTTTCCAGGCTCACTAGTCTTTACTAGCCTTTGGTTTAGAAGTTCTAAGTCTGACCCATCCTTATTTATTTATTACCATTAGAGAGTGACTGTTTTCTTTCTCATTTATGTGGATGACATTATAATCACTGGTTCTAGTCTTTAGCAATTTTTACACTATTCAGTTTTTGAAGATTGACTTTGCTGTTAAGGATTGGGTGATTTAAATTTTTTCTTGGTGTTGAGGTTATAAAAAATACCTCTGGTATTTTACTATCTTAGAAGTGTTATATTATTGATCTTCTCCGCTAAACTAATATGTTTAGAAGCAAATCCCTTAGCTCTCCCATGGCCACATCCAAAAATCTTCCTTCCTTTGAGGGTGATCCCATTCAAGATGTCACCTTGTAATAAACACTTAGGAGCCTTGCAATACTTAGCTCTTGCACGTCTTGATAAATCCTTTATACTCAACAGCTTGCTCAATTTATGCACTTGCCCCAAAACTTGACATTAGCAATTTGTTAAGCACCTTCTCCCTATTTGAAACAGACCTTTTGTTTTGCTCTTCAAATATATCACTCTCGCACTCATTCTCTTCAAGCTTTCTTGGATGCGGATTGGGCTGGCTGTCATGATGATCGTCTCTCTACCGATGGTTTTTTTTTTTTTTTTTGGGTGCTAATCTAATTTCTTGGGTTGTAAAAAGCAAGCAACTATGGCTCGATCTAGTACAAAGGCTAAGTACAAGGCCGTTGCCAATGCTACCACTAAACTTAAGTGGTTATGCTCTCTTTGTCTGAACTTGGTTCCTCTGCTTCTACCTGTCCTATTTTGTGGTGTGATAACATTAGGGCCACTTATGTTTCCTCCAATCCTGTTTTCCATGCTTTCAAGAAGCATATAAAATTGATTTTCATTTTCTTCGAGATATGGTTGCCACCACATTTGTTACAATTTGATTCTTTCTAGTAAAGATCAATTGGCAGACATCTTCACCAAGCCCCTATCTTCCTCCATGTTTGCATTGCTCCATTCCATGCTCAATGTTGTCCCTATACAATTGAGCTTGAGGCAGTGTGTTAAGGATAAGATCAGCAACAAACCCAAAATACAAATCCAAGCTAGTTGTGATAAAGAGGAACCTTTGAATCCCAAAATTCAAAAGAGTTGTGCAAATAAAGCTAGTGATAAGAACAGCTATCAAAGATTGACTTCTTTTGTATTTTGAACTCCTTCTACCTGTAACTTTATCCTTTTGTAATTTGTAACTCATACACGTATTATATATATACAGTACAACCAACACTATTTTGGTAAGGGCTGAAAAATTCAATTATTATCCTGCACTTATTTGTTTTATAGAATAAAACACGAAAAAACTTCCAAATAGCATTTAAAAAAACTTGAGAAAGGAGGAAAAGGGTAATAAACTCATCGATGCATCCACCTTATGGAAGACTAGAAATGTGATGTTTGGGGTGGAAATAGCAAGCAAATCAACACCACTAGGCTGTAGCATGGTTCCTATTGGGTTAAAATAGATTGACCCTGGTTAAGTAATTCAATTACCCAAGTTAATTAACTAGATGAAATTACATGCAAATCATGGAGGACCAACAAATCACCAAATAAACTAAATACAACAGAAAATAAATTAACTGGTGATTTGTTGACAAATGAGGAAAACCTCTCACAAGGCAAAACCTCCACCGGATGAATTTAAGGTCACCACTCCTAAGAATCACTAATCAATAATCAAGTAGTTACAAGTATGAGGAATCTTACCACTACCCTAGTCTATCATAAAATACTGGCCTACAATTGAACCTTTGCTTCAATACCCAATTAAACTTGATCTTGTAGCAGACTTCTTTGCTTTGCATAAATCTCCAATCTGTGACTAGCTCTTTCATACGGATTCCAGTACGTGATTAACTCCAAAGCAACCCATTAATTGTTGTAGTTGATTTGTAAGAGCTTTACATAGAAACACCAATAAGATAATGTTGATGCTAGAGACTTTGCTTGGCTACAGAACTCAAAAGCATACAAAACACGGATTAATATCTTTTTTTTTTTTTTTTTTTTTTTTTTTTTTTTGTAGGAGGATAGGATTTCAAAAGGAAAACCTTATCAATCTTTCTAGGGTTAAGGTTTTCTTCTCCACCTCCTTATGAGCATTTTTAATGAGCTCTCCTATTCCAATTAGGTTTATACAAACCTTGGGCTTTTCTAGTCCTATAAGAATTGTACAAACCCATAAACAAATAGCCAATAGAATTAAAACGTTGCAGTCTATATCAAAAATCACGTAAGCTCAATAGATCGACAAGTATTGAGGACGTATTGGTACTTGTTGATTCAGCTTTTTTTGAGTAATCTTTATGTCTTTAATGTGACCATTTTTAATGATCATTTTGAATCTACTTAAATTTACCCAAATACTGGTAAAATATGTTTTGTCATGGATATGCCAATTACATAAAAATATGAACCTAACAGTTCCATTGAATATTGACGTTCACATATTCATCCCTCGACAACATTTTATTCGATTAATATTACAAAAATTCCACTATTTGATTATAAGTTCTCATTCTTTTTGACATACATTCAAAATTTTGTTTTAGATAACTATTATCTACTAATCAATTAGTAAATTCATATTTTATGTATAATTTTAAAATACAAAAAATAAACAATTAAAATTTGAACATTTTGTACACTATATATTTGACTCAATCATTTACAGCCACATATGTATATAAACTGGCTTGAGTCTAAGCCTTGACCACGCCTGATTGGGGCCCTGACCAGCACTAATGACTAAATAAATACTCCAGCTACCATTATTGTCGTTTCTTTTTCAGGTACAAAAACGCGGCAAATAAAAAGCCGTGTTATCGCCATTGAACACAAAACATGCCATTTTTAAGAGAGTCAGAGTCACAGAATGATCAGGGTAGTAGCAATATTAATTAGGACATGGGGCATGGTGTTTTTAATGAGGTTGCTGAGTACAGGTCATAATTCATAAGTGGAATTGAAATTTTCAACCTTTTTTGTTTTAATGAGATGGTCCAGCCACCTAGCTGGGTAGAGGTAAGTGTGAAAGTTCATTGTCAAACAGTAGTTTCCCACGAAAAAGACAAAAATACTCAGTAAAAGCTCTGTTATGTTTGGCAGTAAGTCTATAAAAAGAAAGGGCTGGAATGATCTCTGATATCTCTGAACTGTCCTATATATTTTCTGTTTTTGTGTGGGTATTTCGGAGAGAGAGAAAGATGAGTTCCATAACGGGAGCTACAGCTACTAGACCTCATGTTGTTTGTGTCCCAGTCCCACTACAAGGTCACATTACTCCAATGCTCAAGCTAGCAAAACTCCTCCACCATAAAGGCTTTCACGTCACTTTTGTACACACAGAGTACAACCGCAAACGCTTGCTTAGGTCCAAAGGCCCCAACTCCCTTGATGGATTGCCAAACTTTCACTTCGAAACCATTCCTGATGGCCTCCCACCATCGGACGCAGATGTCAGCCAAGACGTTGCCTCGCTTTGCGACTCCACCTCAAAGAATTGCCTAGTCCCATTTTGCAACCTCCTTTCCAAACTCAACGACACTTCGTCTTCGAACGTGCCGCCTGTGACTTGTATTATCTCTGATGGTTGTATGTCTTTCACTCTTGATGCTGCTGACAAGTTTGGAATTCCAGATGTCCAATTCTGGACACCTAGTTCGTGCGGCTTCTTGAGCTATATGCATTTTCGCCATCTAGTTGAACGAGGTTTAATACCACTCAAAGGTATTATACAATCATTATATATGTTAATTTTAAATAAAAACATACAGACAAATGAAAAGTATAAGGTATAAACCTATACATAGAAGATGTGAATAGGAGACCTACAATAGCTTTTACCCTATGTCAATTACATACCTTGTTAGAGATGGGGTTCATATGCTGAATGAAAATATAATATACTAATTGAGATTTCATGTGCACAGAGAAACCGAGTCTTGTAGACGTAGCTACATACTCGTTTTTTTTTTTTTTTTTACTCTATTTTGGCTTGAATTGAGTAAACAAAAATTTTACCAAATAATATATTATTATTATTTTGGAAACTTACGTACTAGTTTTTTTAATATTTTATCATTCAAGTAGGTCATTCACAAATGTGATAAAAAGGGCTTTGCAGAACATCTATAAAACAATTGATATGGGTTGAGTTTGATTCCTCAACTCAATTAGTAGTACCTCTAGAGTCCACTTCTACCCCATACTACGAGTGAAAGAGAAAATGTAAAGACTACCATTAAAGCACCCAAGCGAGCCTTACTATATCCATGTGAATTATGTTTCGTAATTTCATAATCCAATTTTGTTTTTTTCAATTTCTAATTTACTCTTTTGGATTTCTGTGTTATTCACAGATGCAAGCTATCTAACAAATGGATACTTGGAAACAAAAATAGACTGGATACCAGGAATGAAGAATATTCGTCTTAAGGATCTTCCAAATTTCATAAGAACTACAAATGAGAATGACATCGTACTCAAGTTTGTCCTCCATGAAACCGAGAGGACTCCTAGAGCTTCAGCAATCATTTTGAACACATTCGACTCCTTTGAACAGGACGTGTTGGATGCTTTATCCTCCATGCTTCCGCATATATACACCATTGGACCACTTTTATTGCTTGCTGATCAAATTGAGGATGACAATTTGAAATCAATAAATTCCAATCTATGGAAAGAAGAACTAGGGTGTGTGGAATGGCTAAATTCAAAAGAACCCAACTCTGTCATTTATGTAAATTTTGGTAGTATAACTGTTATAACACCTCAACAGCTCATAGAATTTGCTTGGGGTTTAGCAAACAGTGAAAAACCCTTCTTATGGGTTATAAGGCCTGATCTTGTGGAAGGTGATATAGCTATTGTTCCACCTGAATTTGTTACTAGAACTAAAAATAGAGGCATGTTAGCAAGTTGGTGTCCTCAAGAACAAATCCTAAAGCACCCATCAATTGGGGGGTTTTTGACGCATAATGGGTGGAATTCAACACTTGAAAGTGTGTGCAATGGAGTGCCAATGATCTCTTGGCCCTTCTTTGCAGAGCAACAAATCAACTGTATATACTGTTGTACTGTATGGGGCATCGGGATGGAGATAGATAATAATGTTCAAAGAGATGAAGTGGAGAACCTTGTTAGAGAGTTAATGGATGGCAAAAAAGGTAGTGAAATGAAGAAGAAAGTACTAGAGTGGAAGACAAAGGCAGAGGTAGCTACCAGACCTGGTGGAACTTCTTATCAGAACTTGGACAAATTGATTGCGGAAGTTCTCCTAGCTAGAAATGTTTGAACCAAACAAACATTTCATTCCTAAGTTTTTAATGAACGGGCTCTTGTTCTCATCTATTACCTATAATCATTCTAAATAGTTATAGAAAAATCTATTTTGCTGCAATAAAATCCAATTGTGTAATTTGGTAAAATAAAGCATTTTGTTCAATATTTTTATATATTGTTTGCTCATGTGGCAAATTTACTCATTTTTTTAATTTTCAATTATTACCTTTTATCATCAAGAGTCTTGTAGGTCAACTGATTAGAATTTCCTAGAATTTTTAATAGATACATCCAAGTTTCTAATCTATCCCTCCCCCATTGTAATCAATGAATTATTAAAGGGAGAAAAAAAATCTTACTTCTTATATGACCTTGAAAATTTTTCTTAATATTATTATAAATAGTGGTTATATTCCCCTATGCATTCAGATTTTTGATACTAAAAAAATCCAGACATGTTCATGCTTTATTTTTTTTCCCTGGTGTATTCTAGTGCACTTTTTGTGAATTCAAAAAAACCCCTTGCGACATCTTATGTTTCTTGTAACGACTCACTATATCAATTGCTTTTAGAGTCTTTTCATTTTCCTAGCATTTACGTAAATTTACTTCATTTATGTAAGAGAATTTAGAGTAATCCCAGTGTTAGAATCAAAGAAAATTGTTATGGAATTTAGTAGTACACCTTGATAGATTATTTATTTGATGTGTGTATCATGAAACAATTACTGTGCATATTATGAAATTTATTTATATTTTGCTACAACTAGGTAGGGTATTCATGAAATAATTGAACCTTGAATCAATGTATAATTTTCATTACTAGATTATGAAAATTGTTTGTTTATGCTCGGACCCGCGAAAAGATGAAGTCATGCTGTCAAACTAGGAGAAATATTATAGTGAATAAAAAGATGAATCAGGATAAGGTTATGTGATATTGATAGTCTTCTTCTACTTTAATTTATATGCATTGGTGAGATTGATTGCAGATTAAAACTATTTACAAATCTATATATATAAACAGTAAAAATATGAAATCTAGCTTCTACCTTTCCAAAATATCAAGCCGTGAATAATAGATCTTGTGAATTGCCAAATTGGTTGACAGCCAATGTGAGATTGTAGTGTTCAAATAACTGCAAATTTAAAGCAAATGGCATATAGCCACGTTTCTTTATTCAACCATACATCAGGTCACATTGAAGATAAAGTATTTTGATGAGTATGAAATAATTACAATATTGATGTGATGCCACGTTAATATTGACAGTTTTTGTCTCCATACATATGCATGGGTGAGATTACATGTAGGTTAATTCCTTTTAAATAAATTTATTTAGCAAAAAAAAAAAAAAACTTTTAAAAAAAATCTATAAATAGCATTACGATGAAAGGTACACATAACGAAAAAATTAGAGTACCTAGTTATATGAAATGTGTTTAGGGTATCATTTATCACTTTCTCATTTCGGGTATAATACATTAAACTATTGAATATATTTTGAAATTAGTTACAAAATTTCATTGATATAACCGTATGTAAAGTTCTATCAAGATGCCAATAAATTTGTAACCCAATTGTTATTTTCTTAATTAGTGTTTTTAATATAGATGTTCGAATTTTTATTCTTAAATTTTCGAATTATTAATATAAAATAAAAACTTTTCAAGGTTTATAGTAGGAGAATACCATGACTTGAATATGCACTAGCTAGGCTGCAGGGCGGTGATCAACAATTTCTTATATATTTACTAAAGGGTAATCAGAGATGTATTCAGAACGGGTAGAATACTATTTCTTATGTATTGCAATTACAATTGACTGAATATTTTGTCTTTCTCTTCTAATTTCTATGTTTTGTGGGTTCCTAGATTGGCAAATTTGTCTATCCACACGCTAGCGAGGTGGTCTTTTAATTCTAAAGTTTTTGGCTTTTTTGATTTGGATAGCTATTCACCCTATTTGTTTATGAGGGTGAAGTTGGTTGTTCCTTGTAATTTCTTATGGTTTGAAGAGAGAGAGAGAGAGAGAGAGAGAGATGTAGACATTGAAGTGATGCAACTATGAAAGCTCGTAAATATGTTGAAAACACAAGAGCTGTTTAGACCCTCAAATTAAAGTTACGTTTCGATTGATTTTACACTAACTTAATACTAAGTGCAGAATAATGTAAAAGCGAGCGAATAAACAAACAAGCTACTCTAATCCATAATCAAAGCAACATAACAGTAAAATGGAAAGTAAAAGAGTAGGGAAGAAAGATGCATACATAAGATAACACGCTGATGTGTTATTGAAGGGGAAACCACAGAACTCGGCGAAAAACCTCTTCGCTGCCCTCCAAGCAGTAATCAATCCACTAGACAATCAGTTGAGATACATGGGTTAGCAAGAGACCCTCCAAGCCTAATCTACCCGATGTACCTAAGCCCTCCAAGCTCCTACTCTAATAAGGCTTCTCGAAACCGTGTCTGGTCTAGTTTTTCGGATCCTGCAACAAGCTCCATGTTGCATCTGTCATCCTTGACTTTTTTCAATGCTTCCCAGTAACACCAAAACTTCACTTGATACTCCAAAAAGGTGTGGTAAGTGTTTGGGTCTCTCAATGGTATAGAAATAGAGAGATAGGAGTTGAGGAAATTTCACAAGCAAATGTGTAGAGGATTGTGGGTATAACAATCTCTAACTCTCAAGGTGTTTGGCTAAGATTGTGGGTAATGTGAGTATATATAGTGTAGGCATAGAAAGTGTGTATTAGAATGGATAGGCTGGCAGAACCGAATGTATCGCGGTTGTCTCGCGGCAAGGCCTTACCAGCGAGATACTCACGAGACAGCTATCTCCATCCTGGCTTGACTCTTTGCATTCCAGCATGTGCAAGGTTCATAAGTCACTTCGCGAGATGCTTAGTCGCGAGCTACCCACAAAAACTCTTCAGTCTTCAATTGCTTGAGTCTTCACACACTCTCTCTCTATCACACAACCCTTACAATCAAACCTCACAATAAATACATGGTACAAAAGATTGAACAATAATTACAATCAAATTTGGCACAGAATAAAAGCCAACAAAACACATAGTTGTAAATAACAACTTTACAAGCTTCAATTAGCAGTTAGCCACTTAGCTGTTTGCTCTCAAATTTCGAACTGATAATCATCTACCATTTTTCATTAAATAAAGCCGTGAAAATCCTCTAAACAATTTTTAAATATGGTGTAAACAAACTCAACTTCCTTTCATGTTTTTAAATTTATTTACAGATTATGGTAGGGACAAAAGTATGCAACATATGATGACCTAGACGATATTGGGAATTAGAAGCGAGTTACGACAAAGTAAAGCTATATGAAAATGGAAACCTCAGCTGTATCTACACGGAACCTGATTCAAAGTTATTGACAACCATAAACTTAAATAAGAGAGTTTAAGTTATTGGCAGACCTCGAGGTAGACCATTGATGATAGAGTCAGAGATGGAGCCAGAGAGGGTACTACCAATGGAGAGACAAAATGCCATTTCAGTTAAAATATGCTTAATAAGTCTAACAATATAACCCTAATTAGATAAGCAATCCGTTAGCAAAACTGGATTTTAGCTACAGCCTTATAAATTATCCAGTAATAGATAACATCTGCTTTGGTAGCCATATTTACTTGATTTAAAAAAAAAAAAAAAAAAAAAAAGGTGAAAGACACTAAGACAAATTTTGTGCCTGTTTTGGTTATCTCGATAGCCATATTTACTTGATTTATAAATAAAAAAAAAAAAAAAAAAAAAAAAGGTGAAAGCCACTAAGACAAATTTTGTGCCTGTTTTGGTTATCTCGATTGAACTGGCTTGGATCTAGTGCTCTTGTGCACTGCACCCCTTGAGATTTGGACATATGTCAAGCAATTGTCAATTGTTCACATTTCAACGGGTCTAATGTACATCCTAGTCACCCAACTTAAAAACAAAAAGTGGTGATCCCATAAATTAATACTAGCAATTGTTTGATGATTATTTTGAACATGCTTTAGAAAACTTCTTTTTAGTTGGCTCTAGTTAGCATAAATGAATATCTTATCATTGAATAAAAAATCTAGAACTATACCAAAAATCAATTGGTGTTTTGATTTAATTAATGATAAAGAACAATTATTATAGAGTGGATATCATAAATAAAAATTCTATCATATCTATCACAAAATATTGTTTTTAATTTTTCATTGTAGAGAACGGTTTTCTAAAATGACCTAAACCTATTATCACATGCTTTTCTTTTCTTTTTTGGTGTGTGTGCGTGTGTGTGTGTGTGGAGGGAATGCTCTTGTAAATAACTTAATGAAATTTATGTAATATTTTGAGTGTTGAGAACAAACCAAATAGGCCAAGCTCTTGTTTGGTTGGGTTCTTTTGAAACCACAACTTAAAAAATTGTTCTAAAAAATCACCGTGCAATGTTTTAAGAGAACGTGTTTTGGGTTTACCCAAAAAAAAGAATAAAAAAAAAAAAAAAAAAAACATGTTTTGGGTGTTTTCATATCTCTTTACAAAATCAAGCCAAGTAGCTTTTTTGTTTGAGGTATATGTTCTTAACCTTTTTTTTTTCTTCTTTTAATTTCTATTTTCTTTTCTTTTCTTGATTTGATTATGTTGTAATATGCTTATTTAGTTTAGGTTCCCTTTGCTTTATTGTTTTCAAGCATGTTAAGTTGTTAGATTTATCATTTTAAGTTTTTGCTCTATTTTTTTGCTTTGCTTTTCTGGGTTAGGGTTCTTGGGTGTGTATGTGTATGCATACTGAAGCCCAAAACCCTAATTCAACCTTTTTTTGCTTCTGTTTCTTTTTTATGTTTATGCAATATTCTTCTGTCTTGCCTTGTTTTATGCTACTCAATCCTCTATTTCTCTGTTTAAGTGTTTGTTTATTCTTCACACATTAGATTAGGGTTTCCTTTCAATTATAAATCTTTGATATACCATGAACTTGCATTCATATGATTGTGCATTAATGTATAGGTGCTGTGATGCGGTAAGGTAAGTCATACATTCATATGAACATGCATTTGTTTGTGATATGACCTTGATCTTGTTTTGGTGAAACATAATGTGTAAGAATGTAGGCCATGCCTTGGACTCAATAATATGATGTTTGAATCAGCCTTGTAATGTTTCTGCCCATGTGAAACATGTTTGTTTGTTTGCTTCCTGGAATGAGATATGTGATGCAACACCATGATAGATGTATGCTAGGGTTTGGGATGAAAATGTCATGTTGTTTGCTTAGTTGTATGTTAATGTGTGTGTGTGTGTGTGTGTGAGTTTAGAATGCAATGTGAACATGCCTTTAATGAGATTAAGATGTAAGACACAATGAGTGAAAGCCAACTCATGGGTTAGGCGGTCTTGGGTGCCTAACACCTTCCTAAGCCGTATCTAAACTTCAAACTCATGCTCTGGTAGTAAGATTAGTCTTTCCACGTAAGGGCACTATATACATGGTTCCTAGGCCTGGCGACTTCATTTCTTTTCTCCACCCCGGTCCACTTGGCCGAGGCATACTCCCCCTATGCACATTGCACCCACAGGTGCTGCAAGTTGACAACAGATCATTATGGGAGTTCTGGGACAATTTTCCTATAACCTTTTAACAAACTCGTTTAGGTGGATACAATTTGTTGGGTTATAAATTGACCCTAGTTAATTAATTCAATTACCCAAGTTGATTAATTAGATCAAATCACATGCAAATCGTGAAGGCACCAATAAATCATCAAATAAACTAAGTGCAACAGAAATTTAATTGACACGGTGATTTGTTAATGAATGGGGAAAGCCTCTCGCAAGGAAAAAACCCCCATCGTGTGAATTTTAGGTCACCACTCCCAATAATCTACTGATCAACAATTAAGCGGTTATAAGTATGAAAAATCTTACCACTACCCTGGCCTATTCCAAAATACCAACTTACAGTTGAACCTTTACTTCAATACCCAATCGGACTTGATCTTATAGTAGATTTCTTCACATGCATGGATCTTAATATATGACTAACTCCAGTAACTTAATTGATTATTTTTTACTGCAAAGTTCTTCACTTCAAAGCATGTTGAAGATCAAGAAGCACTTGGTTTCGAATCACTTGGTTTCAAAACCCTAAGGCACACAAAACGCAATAGCTTCTCACAGAGTGTATGAGTTCTCTAATTGAGTCTCTATGTCTTTGATGACTTTTAAAATAACCTTTTATATGGTTTAATGTTGTAGAGAGAGAAACCCTAAACATCCAAGTCATCATGGGCTGAATTTCAGATCTAAGATTTTTGAAATCATAAGTTTTGATAAATTGAGCTCGTGTCAAGCTTCTTCATTTAACCTCTATAGATGCTAGTGTCAAGCCTAGTGTCAAGCTTTATTGAATCAACTTTTCTTCACTTGTTTCTTGGATTAATTTTCATGTCTTTAATATACCACTTTTAAAGTAAACTTCACACACTTGTTGATACATTAAACCCAACTCAAATCTACCAAATTGCAAGTAAAGCATGTGTTTTCAAAGGATAAGCCAATACATAGAAAATATAACCCTGACACAATTATTGTCTTAAATATAGAAATCCGTTGATGCATTAAAGATTTTTCCATTTCTTTTATTATTATTATTATTATTATTATTATTGAAAATTTCCCAACTTAATATAAACACATGGTTGGCTTTAATTAGGCAACCTACAGTACCGCACCTAAAGAACTTTAACTAAGTTTTAGGCTAAATAAAAAACTTGATAAGATAATGCAAGTGCTTTTGTGTCATTTCATTACAACAAATAAATAAATTTGAAGCATTAACCACAATACACAACCTTATGAAATAGAATACTAATTTAACCAAATCACATAATCGGATTTATTACTACAAAAGTAGGAATAGGTTTTCTACAAATATGTAACATGGTCACATATTGCAGGAGAGACTAGGAGAGCTAGTTTATTATAAACTTGAACACATGTTGTTTGTTAATTTGTTTTAAAATTTTCAAACTTTGAGAATTTTAGTAATCAATTTCTCCATGTTTTTGTATGAAGAACTGCCAGGTTTCATAGCCTCCTCTGCCTTGGTCTTCAACTCCATTATATTCTTCTTCATTTCTTTATCTCTCTCAACATCCATTAACTCTCTCACAAGCATCTCTACATCATCTCTATGAACATTATTATCAATCTCCATTCCAATGGCCCACTTAGTATAACAGTACCGACAATTTGTTTGTTGCTCGGCAAAGAAAGGCCAAGAGATCATTGGCACTCCACCACACACAGCTTCAAGCGTTGAATTTCACCCATTATGTGTTACAAAACCTCCTATCTTCAAGATTTGTTCTTGAGCACACCAAGTTGCTAACATGGCTCTATCCTTCGTTTTGGTAACAAATTTTAGAGGAAGAATAGCCAAATCACCTACCACAAGATCTGGTCTTATAATCCATAAGAACGGTTTTTCACTATTTGCTAACCCACAAGCAAACTCAATGAGTTGTTTAGGTGTCATAATAGTTATACTGCCAAAATTTACATATAATACAAAGTGGGGTTCTTTTGAATTTAGCCATTCAACACAACCCAGTTGTTCTTTCCATTGATTGGAACCTATTGATTTCAACTTATTATCACCCTTAATCTGATTAGCAAGTAGTAGAAGTTACGTTTGTGGTTGTACTGTGTGTTTACAAAAGTTATGTAAAAGCCTTTATGGTGAAGGAGTTTGGCTAACTTAAGCATTGGGTTGATGTGTCCTTGAAGTGGGTATGGGATGCAAACAACGTGAGGTCTAATAGCTTTAGGAATGGAACCCGTCTCCCTCTCTCTAATGAAACTACACACACAAACAGAAAGATGGTCTACCCAGGCCTTTTATGGCCGAACTGCATAACATAATGTAGCTTTTACTTCTATTTTTTCTTAAAAAATAATTTTTTGTTTAATTACTTCAATGGTATTGAGATTTGTGACCTCGCATATATCAATTGTGTAGGGGGGAAAGGCCCAGGAGCCCATATTTACGTATATATTGGGCCAAGGGCCCAACCCGAGGATGTAAACAATTCGAGGATGAGTAAAACACTTTCATAAGGACCTGTGTTAGTAAGTGAAGAGAAAAATTCTATTAAAGCTACCCAAGGAGGTGCCCCGAGGAAGAATCCCTCCTCGGTTGAGCGAGGCCAAGGTCAAAAGGTATGCTCTGCCATCGAGAGCAATGCTCCGGACCATTCTACCATAGAGGATAAGTATCAAGAAGGAAAAGGATAAAGGAGAGCTATGAAATATCTAAGAAAAAGTTGCTAACATAGCATTAAATACTTTGCAGCTGACTGAGCAATGCTTTATAGCCTTACAGCTACTCCCAATGACTTTAGGGAGGGGCTGATGGGACAAGTATCAATGCTATTAATCCAAATCTACACGTGGAAGGAAGAAAGAGGGGGGGGATAGGAGTATAAAACTGGAAAGAAACAATGCAGAAATAGGGGGGGACTCGGTGGAGTGGATTCATAAGAATACTTGCCTCCTCAGACAAGTGGTTCGTTCATGTAAGTATTCCTTATTTGTGCATAATGGCCATCCAATTCCATATTAGCCGTTGTCCAATTTACTAGGGTCTAGTTCTTTGACCCATTTTCTACAAATTCATTGTTTTGGGCCATTTGAGCCTAAGTCCATTCATCTTGGATTGAGCCACAAATTTGGTCCTTATAATTGGTGCTGTTTGTGGAGAGAACTTGTGTAATAGTGAGTGCAACACTTAACTATGGTAGGATCAAGTCCACACCAGGCAGAGTCTTTGGGATCTAGCATGGCAACCCTTTTGTCAGCCTTGAGCAAAGAGGTGACCGTGAGGGAAGTATGCATACCGCTTATACTGATAGGTGTCAACTTCGATGAACATAGGGAGGATTGCTTAAGGGGGCATAGTTTTAGGGGCTTTTGATGTCAAGTACACGCCTTGTACCTCTGTCAAGGGCTAGGTCCTTGCGAACCTGGTGGCCAAGTTCGCTGAACCTCCATCAGAGGAAGTGGCAACGACACAAAGCATGGATGGAAAATCGTAAATCAAAGGGGCTCCAGAGCGGGGCTAGTGCTGGTTTCTCCTGATCTTTGTAAGTGTTCAAACAGAACCCAAGTCATGCCTGGAGTCCTCGGATCAGATGCTTGGGGGAAATTAACACTATGCCATCTTTATAAGTGTTCAAACAGAACCCAAGTCATGCCTAGAGTTCTCCGACCAGATGCTTGGGGGAAATTAACACTGTGACATCTTTATAAGTGTTCAAACAGAACCTAAATCATGTCTGGAGTCCTCGAATCAGATGCTTGGGGAAAATTAACACTATGACATCTTTATAAGTTTTCAAACAGAACCCAAGTCATGCCTGGGGTCCTCGGACCAGATGCTTGGGGGGAAATTAATGCAAATTAATGTCATTACAAGTGTTCAAAACAGAACCATAATCATGTTTGTAGTCTTCGGACCATATGCTATGAGAAAATTAACACAAGCTAATATTTTTAATAAAGTGTTAAAACAAAACCTTAGTCAAGCCTGAAGTCCTTGGACTAGATGCTAAGGGGAAGTTAAAATACTGTGACATCTTTTATAATTGCTTAAACTGAACCTAAGCTATGTACAGCTCTTCGGACCACGTGCCTTGGATGATTTGACATTTTCTATTTATTTTTGCTAGGTATTGAAACAAGTCCCAAATTATATCCATCTCCTCGGATCATTTGATTTGGGTTTTTTATTCTCCATTGGTTGCATAGTTTGCAGTATAAGTACATGGTCATTTTCCTTGTTAGTTTTACGCAGATAATTTATCTAAGCGAGCGACAATGCATCACTGTTGGCGTTGACAGAGTTAGGGTGACAATGTTTCGTTACTATCAACAACATCAATTTAAAGTCCCATTGGAAGGAAAAGTAACAACACCAACATCCATGAAATAGTTATTGCAGAGGAAAGAAAGATTCATAAAAAAAAAAAAAAAAAAAATGTAGCCCTTTTTACTAAATAAAGGAAAGGTAAATTTGTACATAGTAGCAAAATTCCATTACAGAAGGGGAAGACCAAGGTGATCAAAAAAATAAAAATAAAAATAAAAAAGAGAGAGAGAAAATTGATAGGCCACAAATTGAATTGACCCCTTGTAATTAAACCAATTAATTAATTAGCCAAGTTATTAATTAATCAATTTAACATGCAAACACGTGGTAGCACAAACAAATCACCAATTAACTAAATATGCAGCGGAAATTAAATGACACGGTGATTTGTTTATAAATGGGGAAAAACCTGACGGCAAAAACCTCACCGGGTGATTTTCAGGTCACCACTCCCAAAACTCTACTATTATCACAACAAGTGGTTACAAGTAAAGGAATCCCAAGTACTGTACCAACCTACAATTGAACCCTTACCCCAATACCTAATTGGACTTGTTCTGTAGTGACAGTTCTCACATTTGATGCACGGCTCCCAAGTACGTGACTAACCAATGCGCGGATCCCAGTACGCGACTTCAACACCAACTGAAAGAGAGGTTGGCTGCAAAGTTCTTCAGTTCATCCTACACGATGAAGATTAAGAAGATGCTTAGTCACAAAACTCTTTGGTGCAAAATACACAACAACTTCTTCAGAAGAGATGAACTAGGCCAAGAACTTCATCTCTAGTCACAATTTGCTTCAACAGAGTTTTCTCAATGCTTGTGCAACTTGTGAACTATTTGATGGCTTTTAAAACAATCCTTTTATATGTCTAGGGTTAGGAGAAAAGAAGGCCCAAAGGCACATTCACGGATCCCAAGAAATCAGATCAGAATTCTGAATTTCTTAAATCTCGACAAATAGGAGGTGTCGAGAAGCTGTCGAGCTTACGGGCTTGAGACAACTTTCTTAAGCTCGATAGATGCAGCTGTTGAGCCAGCTGTCGAGTTTTAATGAATTTGCACTATCAGCTTGTTTTCTTGGACAGACTTGATGACTTCAACACTTGATCTTGAAACCTTGTTTCTTGAAGTACTAAAAACACCTAGAACTACCCAATTACAAGTAAAGTGCGTTTTGTCAAATGATTAGCCAATTACATAAAGGAATGACATATGTTCTTAACAAGTGAAACACATATGTCCTAACAAAAATCATAGCTGGAAGATGTTCTGCTATCACGGTTGAAAAATGGGAGACCTATCTACCCATTTTCTCCTAGCTGCAAGATGTTCTGCTATCAAGGCTGAAAAATGAGAGACCTGTCTATCCTTTTTCTCCTAGCTGCAAGACATTTTGCTATCAAGGTGAAACCTAAACTTTGTCGCACAAAAAATCTGATGCGATCTGCACTTGCTTTGGGCTTTGGCAGGAGAAGGAGAGTCTTCTTTCTTGCTCGATTGAAAAACAATAACATCTTTGGCCTCTGCTTCCTTTGCCTTGACTGCATCCTCCTGGGCCTTGGTGGCATCCTTGGTTTCCTTGCCCTTGCCTTTATCCTTGGCAGCCCTGAAGTTTTGAGAATTTGAAGTTTCTAGAGAACTAGAAAATTTGCGAAGTGAAGAAGAACAATTCCCCAAGAGTGCCTTATATAGAAAGCAAAATCCATTGGGAGTTATCTCGCTCGAAATCCAAAGAGAAAGTTACAAGCAGGAAAATTCCCCGCTCAACTTCCAACAAAATCTTTAGCTGTTGGATCTGCATCACATCGTAGAACATAGGGAACATGGAACCGCAAGAATTTATGAAGGCGAACCTTGTGTACCGAAGTGTCAGGAGCGTGTATTGGGCAGTCAAAAAACGCCTATACAGTCAAAGGTGATGAAAAATGGGCACAAAGGAACTATCATCATATCGAAATCCTCCTTTCTTCCAGAGGAGTTAGAAAAGAAGAATCTCGAGGGCTACTGTAGGAGGGAAAGGCCCAGAAGCCCATATTTATGTATATATTAGGCCAACGGCCCAACCCGAGGATACAAGCAATCCGAGGACGGGTAAAACACTTTCATAAAGAACTGCGTTAATAAGTGAAGAGAAAAATCCTATTAAAGCCACCCAGGAAGGTGCCCCGAGGAAGAATCCCTCCTCGGCTGGGCGAGGCCGAGGTCAAAAGGTATGGTCTGCCATCGAGAGCAATGCTCTGGACCATTCTACCGTAGAAGATAAGTATCAAGAAGGAAAAGGATAAAGGAAAGCTATGAAATATTTAAGAAAAAGCTGCTAACATAGCATTAAATGCTCTGCAGCTGACTGTGCAATGCTTTATAGCCTTACAGCTACTCCCAAAGGCTTTAGGGAAGGACTATGGGACAAGTATCAATACTATCAATCCAAATCTACATGTGGAAGGAAGAAAGAGGGGGGATGGGAGTATAAAACTGGAAAGTAACAATGAAGAAAGAGGGGGGGGGGGGGGGGACTCGGTGAAGTGGATTCATAGGAACACTTGCCTCCTCGGACAAGAGGTTCGTTCATGTAAGTATTCCTTATTTGTGCATAATGGCCATCAATTCCATATTAGCCGTTGTCTAATTTACTAAGGTCTAGTTCTTTGACCCACTCTCTATAAATTCATTGTTTTTGGCCATTTGAGCCTAAGTCCATTCATCCGATTGAGCCACAAATTTGGCCTACAAATTGATATATTCGCTCATCTATCGGTCTTAACTTACTGATTGTAGTCTTCCTAATCGGCTACACATTTTTTTCTTTTATAAATAAATAAAAATGTAATTATTATTGTTTTTTTTTTTTTTAAAGAGAAAGTCGGCCGACACACAAAAAAGAATATATATATATATATATATTTCACGTCCACTAATGCGGCATTTTGTTAATGCTTGCTGCCATGCCCGGCAAATAATACAAAGCACAAATAAAATGGTTTGTCCTAATCTCACATGCATGTTGGAATCTTTATACATTATGTTTAAATAGTTTATCCTAATCTCATTGCTTGCTTAATCTATGCTCTTCACAAACATAACAATTATTCTAATATATATCAAGTTTCACATGGACTATAATTTATCAAACTTTATATCACCTCTGTTTATATTTCAGTAAACATAGTGATCGAACTAATTGGTTTCTGTCTCTAACTAACTTTCCTTACCTAACTTTCTCTAATATGTTACAAACTGCTACTAACTAACAAACCAACATGACACGTGTATTAGTAGAGCACATGTTTATCACATGCAAACAAGAACAACTTTTACCGCAACTTATTTAAATAATCAACTATAAGTGATGGACAATAACTTTCACATAGAATTTTTTTTTTCACCACTCACGATCAATTACATCAACGTTATCACAAAAATTGTATCTCTAAACTTTGTCCAAATATAAAAAGCCAATTAGTGCTCTTTATATGCTCAATCTGAGCTATTTCTTATTTTCCGATGTTTACCTATGATCTTTTAAATATTTTGATAGTTTTTATTAATTAACAAGAGTAGAAAAGAACAATAACAAAAATAATTTGAAAAATATATTAGTTGGATTGCATATTCTTTGTATTCTGAACAAACATGTCAAATTTCATGCCAATAGGATGTTATTTACTATTCGATTATAAACTTATTTTTTATTCATAATTTTAAACTACACAAAATTGAAATTAAAACATTTAATTAATGACATAACTATTGATTTTTTATTTTTTTGAAAATTTTGCAGGAATAGAAGATATAAAAAGAAAATTTAATCAAATGCTGGATTTATAAAATTTTATATCAAATAAAAAGATATTAAGTGGAGTTGTAACCTTAGATTACAACCAAGTTTAACTTTGTCCTTTAATGAAATCTAGTGTAAAATAGATATATTTGATGTATGTGTTTTGAAAAATGAGTAGGTAAAATAAAAAAATAAATAAAAAGTTATCACTACAAAAAAAAGGGACTATCTTAGCATTTGCAAAACCGTTGTGATAGCACCAAAAAGCGCCAGAATAGGCCCAAAGTGCCTATCCCGATGCTTTTTTCCCAGCACTTTAAACCGTCGCGCAGTGACAGTCAGTATAAGGTCGCCGGACCTGTACTAGCGCTTTTCAAAAGTGCCAGGATAGGTCCGGGCGCTTTTTAGACCTTGTTCCGGCGCTTTTACTTGTATCGGGACAGTCCTGACCAGCGGCTTTGAAGATTTGTATCCGCGGATTTCAAGGCCTATACTGGTGCTTTTTAATAATAATTTTTTTTTTTTTTTTTTTTTTTTTTTTTTTTTTTTTTAAGCACTAGTATAGGTCTATATGTACTAGTGGTTTTATAACCACTCCTATAAGGTATTTACGGAAATATGAATATAACCTATATCGGCACTTTTAAAAGTGCTGGCAGAGGCAATACCTATTCCAGTGTTTTCGGATGTGCTAGTATAGGTCTTCAATGGATAAAATAATGAGGCCTATACCAACACTTTTAAACCGTTACAATAGGTTTTGCTTATATTAGCGCTTTAAGAACCGCCGGTATAGGGCATATACGGAATTAAAAATAAGCCCTATACCAGCATTTCTAAAACACCGTAACAGCCTTGCCTATGCCCATACCCTATTCTAGTGGTATTTAAAGCGCTGCAATAGGGCCTTTTTTAATTTTTTTTTTTATAAATTTTATAGCACTTGTAATGAACCTACAATACATATTTTATAGCACCTGTAATGAACCACAATTCATATTTTCCAATAGCAAATACAATATCACATTAAACCAACAAACTAAATATATTTAATTACACCATATCAACAATTACATCCCAAACGTCTAGAATGTTATACACAAAGTAATACATCGCAAGTGTCTAGAATGTTATGAACAAAATAATACATTCTACACAACTAGGTAGAATGTCCTGCACAAAAGAATACATTCTAACTATGTAGAATGTCATGCACAAAATAATACATTCCAATTGTCTAGAATGTTATAATAAAGTTTCCAACTATTATGTGCATATATATCAAAGTTTGAAACTTTATTGTAAATATCAAAATGTCATAGTAACTACTCCAAAATAGGGCCCAAAGTTTCACCTAATGCGTATCATTAGATGATAAGCACTGAGCACCGGGAGACTGGATATCCACTACAGAATCACCGTCACTATCCAACGAATTAAGAAACACACAATGGATTGGTGTAATAAACAACAGAGTTAGTAGCTGAATGACACAATATCACTAGTATTACTACCAATGCCATATTAGCAATTAAAACACACTCAAGTACACTTTACACATCTGACGTTAGGTTAAAAATTTCAATGTATAATTTATTAAAAAGTTATCACACAAAAGCATTCATATAATGAAAAAATATTCAAATTCAAATCATCATCTTATTTTCTTAGCTCACACTTTCTAGACAAACAAACACAGCAATAATAAAATAAAATAAAAAATAAAAAACCATCTGCTTTGGCCTGAAAATCACAACTCCTCTTTACTTTGGTTGAATTTTCCACTTGGATTAGAAAGTGTAATGGCAAAAACTGAACCCAACTCAAAATGAAATTTCCACTAGAATTTGGATCTCACCTTACCAAACATAAACCCCTAAATCTCAACTCTCAAAACATGAAGAAGAAGATTGGGCCTATATGATAACACCATTATTGGCATTATTATAGTAAAGTAACAGAGACTTGACATCTCATTGGTAAGCATATTGGCCTCATTAAGATCAGGTTCAAACGGGTAGGCCAGTTCAATCATAATCAATCACTAGGTCATTCCATGAAATGATCAAGAAATGTCTATTCATTGATTGAGGGCATTAAAGTTGTTTATTTCTTCTATAATTGGAAGTGGTCCACCAATTGTGGTTCAGTTCCAAACTCTATATGACCTTGGGCATTGAATAATGAGAAGAAGCCAAATAAATCGACTTTAAAACCATTGGACCATGGAGTACTAATAAAGCTCACAAGATGGGAATGAGAAGAAGCCAAAACCAATTAAATCACATTTTTGTTTGATTCAAAGGGAAAGGGTATAAGGATCTTTAACACAAAGCAATAAATACTTTTTATACAATTTAACCATAGAAAAATCTGTTGAGGTACAAATTTTCGGGCCCTAATCCCATTAGCCCACTCACTAAAAAATACCCATACAAGTCCATAAACTATTTTGGGCCCACATAAATATTTCCAACATACTTCCCACATATTGCCCAAATATTCTCCATATTATTACCCAACTTGGGCTCCCATAAATATTTCCTATATAAGCCACATAAATATCTTGAGTCCTTTCACAAATATTACCCATTATATCCCACATATTATCCAACTTGAGTTTTCACAAAAATACTTATCACACTACTACCAAAATAGGGTCCCAAAATCTCTACAAAAAGGCCGAAACTCATTTACCTTGTGGTCAAAACCCAAAAAGCCCAACAAAGGCCTCCTATAAAGCCCATTGCTATACGGGACCTCTAAAAACCCGTTGCTACACGACACCCTAAAGCCCGTTGTAATATGGCAACTCTAATGCCCGTTGCTACACGACGCCTCTAAAAGCTCGTTACTACATAGCTCCTAAAAGCCTGTTGCTACAAGGCACCTCTAAAATCCCATTGCTACACAGCATCCTAAAGCCTGTTGCTACACAGCATCTCTAAAGCCCATTGCTACATGGCAATATTTTTACAAAACCTCAAAAAGCCTAATATTACTTTGGCACTTATTTACAAAAGCCCAATACTATTTTGGCATCTATTTATAAAGCACAATATTATTTTGGCACATATTTACAAAGGCCAAATACTATTTTGGCAACTAATTATGAAGCCAAAATACTATTTTGGCATCTATTTATAATGCTCAATATTATTTTGGCACATATTTACAAAAGCTCAAATACTATTTTGGCAAAAATAATTACATTATGCTCAAAACCCAAAACTATTCCTTAGCAAAAACATATTTTCATATACTAAAGTCCCTAACTCCTGGGAAATTTAAATTACTCATCCCTCAAAAATACTCCTTTTACAAAATTTATGGGAACTGTGCTTATTTTTTCCATAATCAACTAACTACAAAAGCCCATGTATATCACCCATGGCAAAACTATTCATTTTGTAGGGATGAACAAGCCCAAGGAAGCCTAACAACAAAGCCCAGTCGAAATAGCCCAATCCATGTGCTCATCTACGCAATTGAAACTCACTTGAGTAACTACAGTTGTTAGACTAACCACTAGTCAGGTTTCAGCACAACTAAGCTGACAGCTGAGGCCCATTACCATCAGTTCCAGCTTGTCAAATTAGATCAAAAGAGGACACGTGTCCAACAGAGGTTAAGCCCTTCCTTGCCAAGCTAGTGTTCATCATTTCTCATGTGACACAATGCTGAGATGACATGACATGAAGCTGGGAAGCTTCAACTAGTTATCTTCCCTTTCTTCTCCAACCCATTCGGTCAAGGACTAGGGGTAGCCATAACTAGACCATGAAAGCTTCTTGAATAACTTGAAACCATTTCACTATTATGACAAAAAGCATGTACATTCTAGTTCATGGACCAAGCACATGAACCCAAATGCGAAAATTTAGAGAAATGTGGTTTGGAGGGCACCAAAGGGATCTCTAGCAGAGTTCCCAGCAAAGGGCTTCAAGATTGACACCTGGCTTGGGGTGATACAATTTGTCCTAGGGAGCTCTGATTCTAGCATTAGCAAAACTAAGATCATAAGCTTAATACATGCTTTAATCCCATTAGTCGAGGACAATCAGCATTTAATGCTAAGTTAAAACTCCAGTTGCCATTACCCAAAACCAAGATCATTAGCTTAATACTTCTCTATTTTCCTATTTCTCTAATTTTCTTTAAGCTCTTAGTGAGGTTCTGAGCCTCCAAGTTCTTAGTTCAAACCTAGAAACTAAGTTCTTCAGCCCCTAGCTCATAAATACACCTCACACCTCTACTCATAAGCTCTTATCCATCCCCAGCAGAAAGCCCCAGCAACTTCACTAAGTACTCACTCTCTCTCACTATTCATACTACCCAAAAATGACCTTCGCTACTCACTACATATACTATATCCACGAGCATACCTTGGTATCATAATGATCTTGCTGCACTAGTTGGAATCTCTCTCTCTCTCCCTTCATCTCACACTGAGTTTCCTCATTATTTGTTATAATGGAGCCCATGGTGGAGGTTATGATGTAATTGTTACTATAGAATTTTCCCTTATGTTATTGTATTAGAGGACTCTTCTCCAAAACCAATGGATGATGATTTTGAAGATGTAGATGTCTTCCTTACTCTGTGAAATAATTAACGAATGGAAGTTCATTCTTTTATGTTTCATTTTACCACTGGAATACTTTACCACTAGAATATTTACTGCTGGGTTATTTTACTGCTGGGCTATTTTTTTATTGCAGTACGCTTTTTATTGTGCTGACGTGTCTCCTACAGGAAGTGCTTTTTGGGCCATCCCATATTAGTCTCATCTTAGACCGAAGGCATAAAATAAGGTGAATTCTTTAAATCTTCATCGAATAGCCTTTGGGTTGTGCTTTAAGCCCATTGTGGAGTTTTGGTCTAGGCCCCCAACCTAACTCAAATCTCATTTGTCAAAAGGAAGACATTTCTTCCCCTTACATTTTGGCGACTCTACTAGGGAGCCTACTGAAGCCAAGAGTTCACCATGAAGAACAAGCTTACCAACATGAAGTTTGATCAAGAGGTTCGATTTTCTTTCCTCTTGCAGATGTTACAAGCAATGCAACAAGCTCAGTTCGAACTTGTTGAATCTACGAGAGAGGCTCAAGAACCAGTTCTCCAGCCATTACATGAAGGACCAGATCCTAGAACACAACATAAGAGAGGATTAGCTGTTAGAAACCCTCAATGTGGTAAGCAAAATGCCTCACTTCCTCAATTTGTTACATCATCTGATCTCAATGCTTTGTTGGAAAGGGAAAGGATTAGCTAGCCAAGGGAACCAAGGTACTTTGTTCGTAGGCCACCATACCCAGTTATGTTACTAAGAAAGCCATACCCAGAGAAATATGAGACTCCCACCTTCGCTCTTTATGATGGGAGGAAAGGGAATGTGTTAGGTTCTAAAGATTTAAGATTTTATGTATTTAGAACTCTAATTTGTATTGTTGGCAAACCATGATCAAAATAGGTTATTTAGTCTTGTTTAGACATGCTCAAAGTTGGGTCTTTCATGTAAAGTTGGAATCGAGAGGTTGCAGATGCATTGGTGCATTTCGTCTTGGCTCGATCGATCGAAAGAAAGACTCGATTGATCAAATCTCGGGCAGAATGTTTTTCTACAGAATATTCCAACTCAACCCTAACTCATTAAACGTTTTGGGTTTTCTGTTTTTACCCTAGGTATATAAAGAAAAACCCTAGCCACGTTTTTAGAGTTGCTCCAGTTGAGTTGTTGCTCATACTTTGCTGTTTTGTGTAAATCTCTTGTGAGATCTAGAGGAGCTTTCCTTTACACAAAGCTTAGGGTTTTCAAGGTAGAGATTACTTCAACATCTTGATGATCAACTCGGTTGCTACCATAGAAGTTTAAAGAATATTAAGCGTGGGTGCTTGTAGCTGATTGGAGAATCCAAGAAAGAATGAGTCTGTGGATTCAGAGCTTGCACGTGGTCGTGTCAGTAAGTTCTACTGGTGGGTAGCATTAGGAAGTCAAGTGGGGAGTTTGTAAGTCCTTTTGTATGAACTTCGATTCTTTCGCATAGTGGATTCAGATTTACCCTGAGGATAGCTAGGTCAAATCCTCCCCAGGTTTTTATTGTGTGGTTTCCTGGGATTTTGTCTTTTATATTTTCGCTGCTTTATACTTTTGATATGATTGTATGTTTGTGATAACCTAGAATTGCTTAAATTGACTAAGTTAATCACTTGGCTAATTAACTAAGTTAAACTGGTTGTTTTAAGGGGTCTAAAACTGTTCAAGTGGTATCAGAGCGGGTAGCTCTTTTGTTAGAGATTTTTTGATCTCTGAGTTGATCCTTGACCCCTGTTTTCATGGAGCATGGACACTCTATTGTTGTTCCTCCTCACTTTGATGGGAATAACTATGCTTATTAGAAAGTAAAGATGAAAGCATTCCTGAAATCTATTGATAAGAGGGTTTGGAATTCCGTTGAATACGGATGACAGAAGCCCACTACTCCTGTGAGTGAGTGGCAAACTTCTGAAAAAGAAGCAGCAGGCTTCAATAGCAAAGCTATGAATGCCATCTTTAATGCTGCTTCTATGGAGGAATTTAAGAGAATCTCTAATGTTGAGGTTGCTCACACTGCTTGAAAAATCCTCCAAGCTGTGCATGAAGGCATAAAGGCAGTTAAGATTAATAAACTGCAGCAATTAACTTCTAGATTTGGAAGCATTAGAATGACTGATGATGAATCTTTTGATGAATTCTATGCTAAATTAAATGATATTGTTAATTCTGCTTTTAATTTGGGTGAAATCTATGATCAACCTAAAATTGTTAGGAAGATTCTTAGATCTTTAACTGAAGACTTTAGACCCAAAGTGACTGCCATTACTGAGAGCAAGGATGTGGATACCATCCTTGTTGATGAGTTTGTAAGATCTCTTCAGTCCTATGAGTAAGTGAATAAATCCAAATCAATGGCTCTTAAGTCAATTGATGATGTTAATATTGGTGGATTTGATGATGAGCTCTCTACTATAGAGATTGCGTACCTTGCCAAGAATTTTAGAAACTTTCTTAGGAATAACAGTAGAAAGACAAGATGTACAAACACTGTTGAACCTAGAAACTTTAGGAAGAATGATCCCACTAAGGTTAATAATTTTAAAAAACCTAATGAAAAAGTTGGTCAATCTTCAAACAATCCTTTGGGTGCTCAGTGTTTTGGCTGTCAAGGGTATGGTCATGTGAAATCTGAATATCCTACACTCTTGAGATCTAAGGGTAAAGTTATGGCTGTAACCCTTAGTGATAATGAGGGTTCTGATGATGAGTCTAGATGTGACGAGGATGGAAATTTCATTGCTTTCACTGCTACTGCTGTAGTAAATGAAAGTATATCTGTTGAAGAGAACCCTTCTGATAGGGAACTTTCTGAGGATGTAGATCTTCAAGCGGCCTACAATAAATTTTTCAAAATTGCTGCAAAGGATGCTATGAATGTTGAACTTGGTCTGAAGAAAATTGAATCTCTTGAGCTTGAAAAAAAGAATTTGCTTGTTAACTTGTTTGATGCTAATGATCTTTTGAACAATGTTAAATCTAAGAACATGCTCTTGCTTGATAAAGTTAAAACTTTGGAACATGATTTATCTATTGTTAGATCTACTAGTTCTAAACTTGATCACATGTTGAATGTTCAAAAGTATCATTCTGATAAATCTGGTTTAGGATATGTTGAAAGCATCTTTGATTTTGCACCATATTCCACAAACTTTGTTCCTTCATCTTCTTCTGAACCTTCTGCGAGTGAGGTTGTGAGTGAAACTGTTAAGCCCTCTGTAAGTGAGGTTGTTAAACCCATAGAAGTTTTACCACCTAGGAAGATTAGGGCTGATCTAGGAGAGTCTAAACCTAAGGATTCTACCAATTCTAAGGACAAGATACATGGTAAACCTGCTTGGGTTTGTCACTATTGTGGAAAGTCTGGACATATTCGTCCTAAATGTTACAACCTTCAAGCTGCTAAGAGAGCAAACAAATCAAAGGTGCCTGTGCCTCAAGCACAAGATCCTATGGCACTCATTAGTGAATTGGTAAAGGCATTAAACCTTTATTCTAATCTTGGAGTTGGAAATCATGCGAATGTGAATAAGAACTCCAATGCTCATGGTGCATCTAAAAGGTTTTGGATGCAAAAGACTCGATCCAATTAAGTCTTTCTAACATGGTCCTTGTGCTTCATTGCTCATTCTTTTGTGACCATTGTTATCTGGTTGTTTGTGTTTTCTTTGTTCTAAGACTTGCATTGCATTACATACATTCATTTCATTCTAGGATTTGTTTGTTTTCTCTTTTAATAATAATAATAAATAAATAAAAAAAGGAGAAAAGCAAAATATGTTATGGCACTATGTTTCTTGGTTTTTGAAAACAAGGTTGGTCAATTTATTTACACATAACATGTCTTATATACCTTGTTTAGCGTTGATGAGCTTATTTATTGCACTTGACTAGTTGAAGCTTTGTAGTACATGTTGTGTGGAAAAGATGTTTATGGTTTTTGATCACTTTGTCTTGATCTTGAAGTCACATGTTATTTGACTGTCGGACTTGATCCTTTTGAGAAAGGCATAAATAATCATCTCACCACTATTCACTAGCCAATCATGAATACCTTAGTGCATATCATAAGATTCTGTGCTCGAGAAAGTGTAGTACATGCACAAAAAGAACATAATGTGATGCCTCAGCTTAATTGCTTAATGCTTAAAATTGGTGTGTACTATTACGCTTGATGCCATCTCACATAATTAAAATTGGTGTGTATTATTAGGCTTGATGCCATCTCACATAATTATGAGGCAAAAATTCAAGAAACTTACATGATTGCAAGCTTTTGTTCTAGGAGATGTGGGAGTTATAGGATGTAACTCTTTAAGTGATAGTCTCTTTTAAATTTTGTGTGATGAATTTTGTAGACTTTGTGATTGATTTCTATTCACATATCACCTCACATGTATCTCAAACTTTTGCTAGTTTGCACACATTACACAAGTTACTCTTTGCTAAACACTGTACATGTTATTGTGTGTGTTTTTGGTCTAACCAACCAAGTTTAAAAAATACCTTGAGTATTATGCAAAACATTTTTTTTTCTTGTGAATTTAAAGGAAGAACTGGCTGAAACTTTACCTTGGAGAAACTGGGATTACAAATTTGGGTTTTTGAAAAAGCATTCCATTTCATCTCATACTCATGCATTGTGTTTCATTGATTTTAATGCTTTGAGGAGTTATTTTCAAAAATTGGTTTAAGTTTTTCAAAACTGTAATTTTTCTCAAAATACTGTGATCCGTTGCCTGTTTCGATCGATCTATTTTGATTTTCGATCGATCGAAAATATTTAAAATTCCTTTTAAAACTTTCAGAGTGATTCGATCGATCGAATGTAATTTTCAATCAATCGAAAGTCGTGAATCAGGTTTTTTAAACAGTACTCTTTGACTGATTCCACTACGTTTTCAAAAGTTTTTTTTCAAACTTTCTTTTCTCTCTCTGACTAGGCAAGGATCTACAACGACTTTTTGTCGTTTTCCTTCAAACTTTTTGCAATATTTCTCTTTCCTCAAGCCGGTAAGTCTCTTTTGCCCTTCATTTTTTAGTTTATTTGCATTTTTCATGCATTTTACCTCATATTTTTGGACCTCTCTCTTTTTGCAATTTTTGATGTTTGAAGCCCAATTTTGTGAAATTGATCAATGGGTTTTTATGGGGACAAGCTATAAACATGTTCTTGATAGTTTAATTTGATCAATTTTGGGTTTTGTGGAAAATTGAAAATTCTAGGGTTTATAATTGTTCCGAATTGGGGATTTTGTTCAATTAGGTTGAATTTGATAAAATTGGCTTGTTGATTGGATGTAATTAGGCATTATAATCTATGGATTGTATTTTGTAATGCTTACTTCATCAATGTGCTTCAAAATTTTACAAGTGGTTTTCAAATTTTTAGGGTTTTTGGTTAGAAACTCTATGCTTGAGCCAATTTTGTGAAATTGAATTTTGTTTACTGCATTAGTACATGCATCATGTCATTTTAACTATTCATGCATCATATAGTTTTTTTTGTCTATATTTTTTGGTGCTAACTTGCAGTCTGCTCTTGGTTTTTATTGTTTCTCTATTGGTTTTCTCTTGTGTCTTTGTCCTTTCCTTAGCATCATGCCTAAGAAAACTAGGGCTCGTAGGTCTGTCCCTTCACCTACTCCTTCCCCTCCATCTTTTGACCTGAGAAATTTCCTCGTGAGAAAAACCAGGAGATCTTTGAGAAGCTGAACCTTAAGCGTAAGATCTGGTCTGAGCGGTCTGTCATTCTAGATGAGTTGGATCCTGCCATTAGGGCAAACTTAGAGCGTAGGGGCTGGCTACCCTTGGTGGATATTTCTGATCCTCCTCCACCTGCTACCTTGATTTGAGAGTTCTACTCGAACATCTCGATCCGCATCTATGATTCCAACACTTTAGTAAATAGTTGGATACGAGGCGTAGAGTATACCATTACTCCTATAGTAGTGGTTGATGCTCTAGGGGTACCTTTGGTCCAGCACCCTGTCTACCCTTATGATGAGTCTTCAGTTTTGAGTGATGTCATCTCTTACATCACTGGGTCATCTATCCAGTGGGGTTCTGATCCTAGGATCACCACTATTGAGCTTTCTGAGCTACACTATCTTTTCTTTAGGATAGTGTGTCATTGCTTTTGGCCCATTTCTCATCTGTACACCATTCCTCTCGAGAGGTGTGTATTTTTGTATGCTCTAGTTACTGATGCTCCTATCAGTTTTCCCCATTTGTTCCTTCGTTCTTTGAACGAAGTGTATAGGATTCTTCTTTATCTTAATCTTAGTGGTTTCCCCTCCTCTGAGCTTGTGCATGTCATTGGTCATATAGGTGCATCGTTTCTTAGGCAGAGGACTGCTCACCTTCGAGCTGGCTCTAAACACCCTAGGTCTACAGCTTCTGGGTCCGCACTTCCTCCTTCTTCTTCTACAGGTCCTTCTAGTGAGGATGTTCCTGATCCTGATGATGTTGCTGCTGCTGCTGCTGCTGTTCCTCTACCTCCATTGGATGACTTTGATATCCGTCGTACTTTGGAGACTGTCATGACCATTCAGGTGGCTCATAGTCAGATTTTGGTGGACGTGCTTGATGAGATCTGTGCGTTGCGAGCTGATCTGGCACATCTTCGTTCACCCTCACCACCTCCTTTTGATGATGGATTATGATCGCCCTTTGGCATTCCGTCACAAAAAGGGGGAGTAGTGTTTGTAGAGGAGTTTTGTAGTTAGGGAGAGTTTTTGTTCTTTTGGGGAGCTAGTGGAGCTGTTAGATTGTATTTAGGTGCTTTACCTTGTATATCATTTTTTTTGGGATATTCATGTTAGGGGGAGTAACATTGATTGATATACATGTTTTCTTTTTTATTCTTGTTTCTTTGGATTCACTGTTTATTGATTTATATTCTATGAGTTATCCATTTGATGTATGTCATTATTGTGTGTTGTGTGAATTATACAAGAATGTTATACCTGTTTATATACTATTTTCTGTCACACATGCGTTGATGCGTTTGTTGAGTATTTCAAGAATAAACAGGTTGATTCAATTGAGCTGCTGTCTACACTTGCAACTGATGGATAGTAGTTAGGATTGAATTTTGGTTTATGAGCATTATTTTTGTAAAGGGCTTTTTAATTGTAAACTTTGAGCTTAGTATTTGTGTTTTGTCACAGATTGCCAAAGGGGGAGTTTGTTAGGTTCTAAAGATTTAGGATTTTATGTATTTAGAACTCTAATTTGTATTGTTGGCAAACCATGATCAAAACAGGTTGTTTAGTCTTGTTTAGGCTTGCTCAAAATTGGGTCTTTCATGTAAAGTTGGAATCGAGAGGCTGCAGATGCATTGGTGCATTTCGGCCTGGCTCGATCAATCGAAAGAAAGACTCAATCGGTCGAATCTCGGGCAGAATGTTTTTCTGCAAAATATTCCAGCTCAGCCCTAACTCATTAAATGTTTTGGGTTTTCTATTTTTACCCTACGTATATAAAGAAAAACCCTAGCGACGTTTTTAGAGTTGCTCCAGTTGAGTTGTTGCTTATACTTTGCTGTTTTGTGTAAATCTCTTGTGAGATCTAGAGGAGCTTTCCTTTACACAAAACTTAGGGTTTTCAAGGTAGAGATTACTTCAACATCTTGATGATCAACTCAGTTGCTACCATAGAAGCTTAAAGAATATCAAGCGTAGGTGCTTGTAGCTGATTGGAGAATCCAAGAAAGAAGGAGTCCGTGGATTCGGAGCTTGCACGTGGTCGTGTCAGTAAGTTCTACTGGTGGGTAGTATTAGGAACTCAAGCGGGGAGCTTGTAAGTCCTTTTGTATGAACTTCGATTCTTTCACATAGTGGATTTAGGTTTACCTGGAGGATAACTAAGCCAAATCCTCCCCAGGTTTTTACCGTGTGGTTTCCTGGGTGATCATATCATTGTGTCTTTTATATTTCCGCTGCTTTATACTTTTGATATGATTGTATGTTTGTGATAACCTAGAATTGCTTAAATTGACTAAGTTAATCACTTGGTTAATTAACTAGGTTAAACTGGTTGTTTTAAGGGGTCTAAAACCGTTCAGAATGCAATTAAGCACATTAACAAGTTTATTGATTCTATAGGTCCTTTTCCCAGAAATGGAGATCTTTGTCTTAAGGAATTCTCAAAATCCCTCACTGATCATGCGTCCACATGGTACTCCACTCTCTAGCCAAGTTCTATTGCCACATGGGATGATATGGTTAAAAGTGTTTGCTCAAAAATATTTTCATGGGGAGGAAAAAGTTACTATCCTCACTCTCCACAACACTAAACAAAAGTCTTCTGAAGGACTCCTTGACTTCATCCAGGAATTTAGAGACACAGATCTTGATTGTTATGGGATGTACAAAGAACAAGAGCTTGTTGAAATTTGCATTGATAACATGCCTTACGAGTATTGGGCCCATTTGGAGAACCTTGATATTATTCAGTTTTCCCAGCTGCTCCAAAAAGCTCGTAAGACAGGAGTATCAATCAGGCCTTCCACAGATGAAAAACCTAAGTCGAAAAAGAGAAGCTTTCCTCAAGCTCTCACAATCTCTAGCTGTGAACCAATGGTAGGAGTGAAGCAAAAAGAGAGGAGGAAGAACTAGAAGAATACCTTCCCATACCATGCATTGATGAAGAAATAAATGCTGTCATTGACAAATGAATGGCTGATGGAGTACTTAAGCCCTTCAAGCCTAGTCAAGAGCCTCCTCCAGAAGACATGCGAAAGCCATTTTATTGTTAATATCATCGATAAATGAGTCATGGAACTAGAGATTGTAGGGCAATCCGGAGAACATTTCACAAGAAAATTTCAGATGGCACCTTAAACCTCACTTGTGAGCAGGAGGCCCAGCAGAACCCACTTCCTCAGGATCACAGAGGGAAAGCCACAGCAGCCGTACTCTTTCATAACGAGGCTAACGAGGATGAAATGGCCAGCGATACAAGTATGCCTCCAACAGCTATCTCCGCTCTTTAAAGAAGCCTTACCTTTCGATCTTTGTTCAATCAATTGGGGCTCAAGGAAGAGTCAAGGAAAACAACAATCGAAGCTCTTGTATCCATTGCTGCCAACTCTGGAACCCACTGCCTCACAGCTGAAGCTCATGCCAGCCGAGCTTTCCTAGAGACTACTAATGTCATTACCTTCACCAACAAGGATATGGAGGTACAACCCCCTGATTATAGTAGACCATTATATATTGCTACTCAGATTAATGATGTTTACATAAGAAGGGCACTAGTCAACACAGGTGCATCACTTAATCTTATCCCAACCAACACACTCAAAGCAACTGGAATCCCACTCAACAGAATAGCTGGGGCTCCTATTGAAGTTTTTGGTTTTGCTGGAATTCATGAGTACACTATTGGAAGTATACAACTAGTTCTCAAAATGGGGTTCATTGTTGCTCTCACTAGATTTCATGTAATCGACTCACCTATCTCTTATCATGCTCTACTTGGGAGGCCATGGCTCCACAAACACAAGCTTATACCATCTACTTACCACCAATGTGTCAAGGGAAGATTTAATGGTAAGCACATACGCATCCCTACTAATCCTACAACATTTGATCTATCTAAGGTACACTACTTTGAGGCTACTTTCTATGATGAGCTCACCCCAAGTGGGGAAGATTCTACTTTAAGGCCTGTTAGGATCCCATTACCCAGCTGGTAAGACATTGAGAATGATCCAGAAATATACATGAGGTATCTCCTTGATCAAAAGAGAAAGAAAAGAAAATGTAGGGAAACCTCCAGCAGTGTCTTACAGCCATGATGTGTGCAAGTCCACCTGCAAAATGGTTGTTTGAGGTATCGTTTATGACAGTACGTAGGGCCTAATTGTCTCAAGCAGAATGGTCCTAAACTAAGTGAAGCAAGCACTACACCAACATGTTCCTATACTCAAGAAACAGAAGCCCCAGTGGTAGAAAAAAAAGTTTGCCTAACAGTCTAGCAGAACTATCTAACGAGCCTCCAACAATGACCAATTTTTCACCTGATGCGGAGTCGGAAACCATTAATCTCAGTGATGATCCTATTGTCCAGCGACCAACTTCAGTTAATGCAACTATGCCACCACTGGAAAAAGCTCAACTCATTTCACTATTAAAAGGGTACATTGATGTCTTCACTTGGGAGTACTATGAGATGCCTTGTTTGGATCCTAATTGTTGGAAAATTTAGACCCCAGTTGATAGAATTAACAAGTTTTAAACCCAAGTTGTTAAGTAGATTTATTATGAATAAAACTTGTTAAAACAAACAAACATCAATATCATGTCAGAATCATGCAGCGGAAAAATAAATAAGACAAGATATGATGACCCAGGAAAACCAATGAAACCGACCAGTTTCACAGTAAAAAACCTAGGGGGAAACCTTCCCGAAAAGCAATCCACTATAGAAAAGAGAAGTTTCAGATCTAGTACAAAACCTTTGTCCCTAGACTCTACAATCCCCGTAGATGAACTCAGTAGAAACCTTCTACCGCTTCAGAACCTCTGAACTCTTCAATATATGAACACCACCCTTTTTGTTGCACGGATCCCAATACGTGACTAACTCCTTTGCACGAATCCCAATACGTGACTCACTCACCAACTTAAGGAAGAAGAATGTTGGCTGCAAAGTTCTTCACCTCATCAACAATGAAGATCAAGAAGCACTTGGTTACAAAACCCAAAGGCGCAAAGACGCAGTAACTTCGTTTAGAGAGAATAAGGCATCGATCACTTTTTGCATATGTTCTCCTTGTATTCTCTTATGTGACGGCCTCTAAAATAAGCCTTATATAGGTCTAGGGTTGTGAGAAAAGAAACCCTACTCAAATACATAAGCCTGGCCCAAAAATAAAAATCTAAATTTCTGTAACCTCGACAGATAGCAGCTATCGAGAAGGTGACGAGAAGGTGTCGAGGTTTAATGAATCTTAACAGATAGCAGCTATCGAGGAGGTGTCAAGAAGGTGTCGAGGGGACAGAAACTTTCTCAATCGATCGACCAGCTATCGAGAGGCTATCGAGATTGCGATAAGAATCAGCTGAAGATCTCGATAGATAGCTAGGTGTCGAGGTAGCTATCGAGCAGGTGTCGAGATTTAATGAAATTGCACTTCAGCTTGCTTTTTCTTGGACAGACTTGATGACTTCAACACTTGACCTTGAAACCTTATTTCTTGAAGTATTAAAAACACCTAGAACTACCCAATTACAAGTAAAATGCGTTTTGTCAAAGGATTAGCCAATTTACATAAATAAGTGACATATGTTCTTAACAAGTGAAAACATATATGTCCTAACAATCTCCCCCTTTGGCAATCTGTGACAAAACCACAACAAACAAATGAACATATGAGAGAAGTCATAAATCACTCAACTCATATTCACTTGTTGATACAATAAAATCTATCCTAACACAAACTCTTGAAAAACTTTGCAAGAAGAGAGTTTATGGCAAGTAGACTTTGACAACCTGTATTTCTTATACACTTTTGATGGTGCAAGAAAACACCAAGTTAATTACTCGTCCATATGACCGTCCATAGCAATGTACAAAGTGGAGAACGAAGGGTTGGTACACTCGTCCTTCCTTAACCATCCTCTTACTTTCGTCCTCCATTCACTCGTCCAATGAAGGACGAGCAAGCAGTGAACCTCGTCCTTCCTTAATGATGGACGAGTGAGGTTCACCAAGAGTTACACTTCAACACTCTTCCAAAAGCCAAGAGTCATGTTGAAGAGTCATATTGTTTGAATCAGAACATAGGTCTCGATGAGGTGACTCCTATGACATTTATGGAAGTTACCCTCTGAATCCTCCAAACTCTACGACGATAGGAGAAATAACTGATTTCTAACACTATATAAAGACCTTTCTACGCAGAGGTATGAGGACTTTTTTCTCTTTTGGAATTCTAGATAAAAAATTGGTGAAGTCTTTGAAGTGCTCTCTTTTCTACTTCAATCCACTAACTTTACCATCGGAGGATTAAAGACCGGCTTCCACCGGTCTTTTCTGATTTTCTTTGGTTTTCCAAGACTCATTCTTCAAGATCAACAGCATCCGAAGACTTTTCAGCCCACTGATTCCTAAGAACTTATCAACTTTAAACAAAACTCATCAAGGCATCTTGTGTGAAACATAAATAAATAGATTGCATACAAGTAAAGAAACATGTGTATAAAGAAAGAAAAGAAACAACACATGTAGAGATAGGTGAAAGAAACATACATTAGCATATAAAGAAGATAAGCACAATGTATGTAAACATGGTCACAAGACCCAAGGTACAAGAAGAAGGAAGTAAGCACTCCCCCTAACAAGATGAAACACATCTCCCCTTACAAAGGAATGTATTTCTCCCCCTAACTTGTAGAATCTTAAAAAAGAAACCACAAAGTCACAATTTCTCCCCCTTTTTGTCATGATTGACAAAGGGTACAAGAAGCTAAAAAGCTTAACCCGAGAAACATAAAGATGATCAAGGATGATCAAGGGGGTACAAAGAAATCCATATAAATGCATGAATGTAATGAAACAAGATGCTATGGATGATAAGAAAAAAATGCAAACCATGTGAAAAACAAATCTCTCAACAAAAATGTTAAGCACATAGATTCAAAAAGACACACACACGCACTAAACAAGTCTAACCAATTTTATATTTCAAAAACAAGTCAAGACAGTTTAGTGAGTATACAATAGCACATGTAAAACCTTGTGATGGCCAAATCACATTGTACCTGCACATGTATCAAAAGTAGCAAAGAATATTGCGTGTTGTGTGTGAAAAATATCGCAAAATTGCATATGTGTATACATATTATGATGATCTGAGATATGAGAAAGTAACTTTAACTCACACACAATCATAACTGTTTGATGGGGACTATCACCTTAGAGGTACATCATATAACTCCCACATCTCCTAGAAAACACGCTTGCAATCATATTTAAAGCATTTTAATCTTTTTGCTTTTTATTTTCTTTGCATATTTTCTTTTAAGCATATTATGCATGGGCATAGAAAGAGAGAAAAGAAATACCCAACATGTTAAGCATAGACATTGCACTTTTACTATGCCGAAGCATACGGATGTCTTTGACACAGCACTTTTGCTATGCCGAAGCATATAGGTGTCATACTATGATTGGCGGGCAACAGTGGTGAGATGGTTATTTATGCCTTTCTCTTAGGATTTTCTAGTCCTACCCGTTAAAAAGAGTGATATGAGTGTTAAGCTTTAAGAGATAACCTAATCTTACTCATCACAAACAAGAGCCACAAAGCTTACTTGCTTAGTTGTGCATAGAGATGCTCATCTAAGTTACAAGAGATACAAAGTTTAGAAAACTTTGTTTCAATGGCAATCCAAGGTACACAAGTACCAATGTACACAAACACACTGTTTTTGTATTTTTCTGATTTTTCTTTTTTATTTTTATTTTGAAAACAAAACAAAATAAAAACTAAACAACCAAACAAAAACAGATGAACAACATGAATGCATGAAAGAAAGATGCATATGCATAAAGGCATGATAGAAATATGCAAATGCATGAAAGCATGATTTCAAAAGCAGATAAGAAATCAAGCAAAAAAAGTCCTACTTTAGATAAAAAGAATCAAAGCAGAGGACAAACAGAAAAGACAATTAAGTCTTAGGCTCCTTTCTCACCCACACAGCACGAGTCTTTGGCCGTGAAGATGAAAAGGCACGTGTCCTAGTATGCCTACTAAAGGACATAGAAGAATTAGAATTCTCTTGAAATTGAGTTAAAAAGCTCAAGACTTTTAATAACTCTCCAAACAAAGGTGTAGGTGCTTCAGAGGAAACCTGTGACCGTTTGGACAATTGCTTATGAGGATACAACTTAAAGCAATTAGGACGAATGTGTCCAGCCAGGGGCGGAGCCAAGGGGGGGCGAGGGGGGGCAACTGCCCCCCCTGACCTTCCTCCCAAACCCCTTTAGTATAGGATTTCTGGATTACTTTGCCCCCCACACCAAGAATTTCTGGACAAATTTCAAAGACAACCAATTAACATCAAATTCTAACCCATAATTTTAGTTAACTATGCAAATGATACAAATTTGATAGTTTGATGCCGAAATTAATTCCCCCCAACAAAGAGAAGATATATCTTAAAACGAAAACAAAGAGCTGTTTAACAGCGTTCGAGTCACCTGCAAAATTAGAATTGGCTACCTCAGTGTTCTGATACAAAGAGCTGCTTAATATGCTTCTATCAAATACCTAAAGTTCAAGTAATTGAGATTTTACATTCTATTGATTTAATATCATGAATGTTTGTGAGAGTTAGTGCCTTATGAGGTGGCTGGTCATTCTCTGGCAGCACATGCAAGAACTTGCTGTGCTGTCATGAAATGTGCTACACACTTGTACTTTTATCAACAAAGTTATACTAAATATCATACTAGAGAAAAAAGATACAAAGAGATAATACTAAATTGGACACATTGACACTTCTATTTTTTTTTTTTTCACTATACTTATTTTTTTTTTTAATGGGAGATACACAACACTTAATCTTTACACCAATTGAAATTCAATTTTCATCACACTTTTTAAGTTTAATAAAAATCGTCTACTAAATTGTGTTTAAAATATTTCATGGCTCCAACTCTATGTAGCAGATCCATACTTTCAAATTATGTCTTATTTTTTCATGACACTAAATCTCTAATGCTTACATCTTTCCACTAATCTTTTTTCCCCTCAATCTCTTTCTCTTTCATTGTTTCAAATTCTATGTTTTGGTAATGAACTTTGAGGCTTTTTAGCAATGAAGTGTTAAAAATTAATTAAAAAATTGAGTGGAAGATCAATAGATGAACGATTGTGTTTCCAAAGTTCCCTATAATTTTGCCCCCCCTGAATTAAAATCTTGGCTCCGCCACTGTGTCCAGAACACCATAAAATGAAAAATGACAAACACAGGGCTTAACAAAGGATTTAGCCAGATCAGTTTTGGATTTCATACCTCTATTATCTTTCTCAGATTGTGGCACAAAGATAGTCCTTGATCCAGAAGCTATGGATGAGGAGGGGCTGGAGGAAACAGCATATCTTAAGCCAGTCTTATTAGAGGCTTCCTGAAGGGTCATCTTCTTAGGTACTTCATCATCAGAAGAATCTTCACTGTCACTAGCACTCTCCACAATCACCTTATTGGTTGTGGCAGCAAAGGCCATAACTTGATGACATTCATCCACAAACTCATCAGAAGAGTTATCCTCAGTATCACTCCAGGTAGCAACCAACCCTTTCTCTTTTGGCTTCTCGGTCTTTTCCTTCATGAGGTAGTTTGGACACTCTATCCTCATATGACCAAAATCTTTGCACTCATGGCATTGAATAAGGGGTTTTTCATTCTTGCCCTTCCTAGAGGATTTAGGTTTCCTAGGAGGTCTGCCCTTATCCTTTTTCTTAAACTGAAGAAGCTAGATAATCTCATCAGTTATGAAGGTTAGATCCTCATCCTCATCTTCACTTTGATCTTCATCTTCAGAGTCCTCAGTCTCTTCCTCTATACCCTTAAGAGCCAAGTTTTTACTCTTTCCACCTTTTCCCATTGAGCATAATCCCATCTCATAGGTTTGAAGGTTCCCTACAAGCTCAGTCAAAGGAATTTGATCAATGTCCTTGACTTCTTCAATGGTAGTGATCTTGGCATGGAATCTTTCAGGTAAGGACCTAAGGATTTTTCTAACAATTTTGGATTCTGCAATACATTGTCCAAGGTTGAAAGCAGAATTCACAATATCCTTAAGTTTGGCATAGAACTCATCAAATGTCTCGTCCTCCTCCATCCTTATTTCTTCAAAACTACTTGTGAGTTGTTAAAGCTTCACAGTCTTTACTGCCTTGGTACCTTCATAGGTGGTCTCAAGAATAGTCCATGCTTCCTTGGCAACTTCAGTGGATGAAATTTTCTTGAATTCTTCATTAGTCACCCCACAAAACAAAG